>NC_030382.2:5398670-5487608 GCF_001625215.2 Daucus carota subsp. sativus | reverse complement strand
AACCATATTGCTTCCCGTAAAGTAGGTGTCAAACCGATAATTTGAATACGATATGTGTGTAATGTATCCGGATGCGAATATGGAAAATTCATTCATATCCGGATCCGAATATGATTTTTTTAGAGGATATATTTGAATCCGGATCCGACGGTACTATCCAGATACGGATATATCCGGATCTGAATCTGATTTTTCATCAAAACTTTATTTTTATAAAAAAATTGTAAAAAATGAGTTAGAATTAAAGTTTTGAAATAACACCTAGAGGGGGTGAATAGGTGTAATTAGCTACCAACGTCAGTTTTAAAACTTTTACTCGATATTTCAGCTTACTGTTTTTGCAATTATAGCAGCTGTTATGAGAGCAGATATCAAAACAATAAAGAGCAATCAGACACAAGCTATTTAGCCAGGTTCGACCCCTATATCTAATGGTCTAATTACTTAAAATCAAACAATTACAAATAAAATATATTTTCCCTTTACCCAGTCATAAAACAGCTTGTGTTATCCCTTTAACCTTTAGAAACTTGCAACTAGCTTCCCACTGAATTCTCCAAGCAACTCGTTCCTTGAACTCTGAATTCGTGAGCTTCCTCTCCTTGAATTCCTTCGTTCCTCAACCCTTTGCACTAGAGAATCAATGTAACTAATTACCTAGCTCTTCCCGTTCTAATCCACTAAGAACCGTTGCTAGTTTCAGTGACTAATCACAATGATCAATTACAAGAAGAATGATTACAACTCAAAAGTATTCTCTAAATAATATATAATAGCAGTGAACAATTCAAGCTCGAAGTTTAGAGAAAGATGATGCTTTTCAAAGTGAGTTGATTGCTTATATGAAAACCACATGAGCCATATATATATTGAAATAATATAATGGCTAGATATCTGAATTTCTCCATCAACGTTCTTGTGAACGTTGTTCTCAACGTTAGAGAGAAATCATATGCAAAACTATAGGAGTTTAGGGTTTGAATAAAGTTTAAAAATCAGCTCCTATAATTTAGGGATAAGATAAAAGTTGTTAAGTGAAAGATTTTGAATTCTTCCAAGTTCTTCCTATATTAGAATTTTTTTATTAATTTTAAATGAGCTTAAACGTTCACTAAAACTATATACTAAACAGAGAATTTACAATATATAAGTCTTAACCCTGGTATAAATCTTGAGTTCAAAATCCGGATAGAACACTGCTTCTGTCCAGACTCTATTAAGCTTGCTCTTATCACATAACAGCTTGCTGTTTTTAACTCCTGCAAAACTGAATTAGCAAATACAAATTGGCAGGCTAAAGCAAGCAATAACAAAATAGTAGGCTATTATAATAAAGCAGCTTGCTGAAGTGTGATCATCAAAACTTGTAATTTATCATTATTAAAGACGGTTTATATTTATTCAAATATTAATATTTATTTATCTTCTAATATAAACTTGTTATCTTTAAAATATTAAACTCAAAGTATATTATGATATATGTCTATAATATTTTACAATTATATAAAATTTATCTAAATATATTATTGTATGAATACATATATTAATACACACATAATAAAGTTATTGAACTTATATTAAAAATATATATAGTATCTAAAAAACATATATATTTAATTTCAGATCGAATGTTATAGGATATACGAATATACCTATATCCGTCTCCGTATTTGACATTGTTATCCGTTTGATCTCACATACGAATAATATACGCTTTATCGTGAATACGAATTTTTCGGACTTTTTTGAAAGCCTCACCGTAAAGTTATCTAGCATGTTTCAAACTAAAATGGATTCTACAAACTCCAACTTTTTTACTTATATTTAAATTCATCCTAATAATTTGGTACATGCTAGAATCATCTCCTCATCTTTAAATAATCACCATTGTTCACAAGAGCTTGGAATATGAAATGGTTTGATAAGATTAGAATGAATCTGTCATGAAAAAAATGACAGTCAAGTGTAAAATATTTTGTTTTGGGACGGAAAATCGGATCAACAGCTATATCTAATGCGGCTTGATTGTCACTAAGCAATAAAAGTGGAGAGTTTGGTGATATTATAGTTTGGATATCAAAAGTGTGAGCCCTGATAGTTCACAGGCAGTGTCAGCAATAGCACCGAGCTCAACCTTCACACTTGAATGTGATACGACCTTTTGTTTGCTTGAGTGCCTGAACCAGAGAACAACCGAGCATCACAAACATACCGGTATTACTCCTAAGCATGTCATTTAAGTCGAGAGTGGAGCCCCAATCACTATCGCAAAAGGCCTCTAAATTTAAAAAAGAACTAGAAGTAATAGATATGCTAATTTTCCAACCACAATCTAGACGCGTTTTTGAGACCGTAGATAGACTTTATCAACAAGCAAACAAAACCACTAGGATACAATGGATGACCTTCCGATAATGCCTTGTAAACCTCTTCAAGTAAACCACCATGAAAAAAGGCATTGTTAATATCTAACTGGTGGATATCCCATTGTTTAACAACACAAATAGTTAAAAGAGTCCGGACAGTAGCCATTTTAGTAATGGGAGAAAATGTATAATAGTAATCTTGTGCTTTAATTTGAGTGTTGCCTTGAGCTACCAAACGAGCTCTAAATTTGTCTATATAACCATCGGCCAAATACAGAACTTTGGAGAACCACTTATATCCCATAATCATTTTGCTAGGAGGTGATGGAACAACCTTCCAAGTCTTATTTTTTTTCTAAAGCACTCAATTTTTTGTTCATGGCTTCATTATAAATAAATGGCTTATAAATAGTTGTTTAACTGTTTGCTGACAACACAAACGAAAACAGATGTAGGAGGGGAGTAATGAGAAAAATTGTATTTGTCATCATCAATAGGACATGTTAAAAGAATGGTGTTTGCTCGCAAAGAAGACTGGCCGGTAGCAGGATGGAAAGGCTGATCTGGAGTGATATAATCTTTCATCGATGTGTTTGTAAAGGAGGATGATGGAAGTTGTGTTGGAGAAGTAGTTGATGAAGTAGGAGAAAATGTGGTAGTAGGTATGGTAATGAGAAGCTTATAGAAGAACTGGTAGGGAAGGTCTATTATCGGATTTTTTAGGATTTAGACCGAAATTGTTGATGATTGTCCTGGCAAGGTGACCATCATTGCCAAAGATGGTGTTGGAGCAGAATCATGAGACTGAATCTGTTTTTTTTTTCTTGCTTGAGGAACATAAAAGCCTGATTAATAGACGACCAATGATTCATCGTGAGTAGCTGACCACGAACTGCGGTGTGGCTTGAATGAAGACCTATGAGAACTGAGTTAAACGAGTCCTCTCAAGATGCATAGCCCCAATCTCTAGAAGAAGCACATGTGCACTTAACAGGAGACTACAAAGCTTGAAGTTCATCTTAAAATCTTCTGAATTTATGAAAGTAAACCTCAACTCAGTCATTCCCTAGCTCGAGCTTCAGAAGAACTCGCTGAGTTTCATAAAATTTTTCACTACTAACTGCAGAAAATTATTGAGCGAGTTCATTCTAGATAGCATAAGCACTATCTATAAAATGCATACTGTTACTAATATCATCCGAGACCGTGTTCAAGATCTTGGTAATTACAATATGATTGACGCGTTTCCATGGTGCATGTAAAGGTGATGTGTCAACTAGGAAAGGGAAACTCACAGTGACAATGACAAGCTTATCTTTAGCAGACAAGGCGATTTGCATTGAACATTTCCAAGAAGCATAATTCTCAGATCCTACTAATTTCTTGGAAATCAAGATCAAATCAGGATGATCATTATAATGAAGATATAGCGGATGTGAATTGTTTTCGATAGAGTGAGAATAGATTCTGGATGTGTTATGAGCATAAAGTCTGTGTTGATACAAGCAGTGTTGTTTTTGTTTGGTGAGAGATTAACCATATCAGAGAGATTACGCAGGACAATGTTAGCATAAGACATTTAAGTGAAGTACAAATCCTAACAAATGAACTCAGTCGCGATCAAAACATAATCGCAATGACAGAGAAAACATAAGAACATCAAGAACAAGCTGATCACAAGAACACAAGAAACAGTGATTGTAACATTAATAAGCTACTAGTTTGAGCTGACTATAATAAGTGCAAGACTTTTAACTATAATCTTTTCCCTTGATTCATCATCAAATCATATGTGGATTATAACATTGATCTCAAACTTCATATTTGTTTGTAAGATGTGATTTATTAAATCCCCTGTCTAAATATTACTTGCTCACTTTTTCAAGTTCTTTATTAAGGATAAGAAGAAATATAGTCTATCTCTTCACAAGATTTCTTTTTATAAGAAGGTTCATGATATGGACTAAATTACATATCCTGTATTCTTAGATTTATATATTTCTATACATATGCGTAATGTGTAGTCTGGTGACATCTTGGGTAATATGATGTTGCAGGTATTCATCTCTGACATGGATGGCAATAAACCAGGAAATATTGTTTCCCCGGCTGGAAGTCATAATTCCAGACCGATAGTTGCACCCACGAGGATCAACAACATCTACATTAATTTCACCTGTTATAAAATACAGCAAGTTGGTGGAAACCATGGCAACAATCTACCAAAAAGGTGATGACCTTTAAACTTAAACATTTTGGTGTCTTTTCTCCAACTATCAGTTAATTGTGCATCTGCAGTCACTTGGCGCGTGCTCACATTGCTTCATGATCTTTAATTAAGTAATCGAAACAATGAGAAAGGATGTCGAGGAAATATGAAAAACAATACTTGTGTGCAGGAATACCTCAAGGGAACTCGAAAATTTATTAAAGGACAATGCTGATAAGCAGGAAAGAAGGAAATCTCAGGCGGAAGAATCTAAGAAAAAGGCAAATGAAAGAAAAATGGAGCTGGCTTTAATCTGAGGTAAACTTTCTATTTTTTAATTTATCTTCTCCATCTGGTACTAATAGCTGGAAAAGGCTAAAAGTGATGGAAACATGAAGGATATATTATGCACATACCTGATCACTTATTATGAAACTCTTGTCATATCACACATTTAGCAAAAAAATATACTATCGA
Source organism: Daucus carota subsp. sativus (assembly GCF_001625215.2). Classification (NCBI taxonomy): domain Eukaryota; kingdom Viridiplantae; phylum Streptophyta; class Magnoliopsida; order Apiales; family Apiaceae; genus Daucus; species Daucus carota. Next base: position 5,482,556 of record NC_030382.2, on the reverse strand, counting down.
TTTCTATTTGAAAATTAAAAGAAATAAAAATATGAGGCTGCAGTAGTGAAGCTTTCCATAATAGTATTTGAAAGTACTGCCTGAAGAGCCTTCGAATGATATGCCAACATTTCAGGTTGTCAATGTGGTTGAGGACTTGGACACAGAACAAGCAGAAGGCACTGGTATATGCAACAGGAAGAGGCGTAAACAAGCTTCAGCAAAATGGTAATCTCTTTTGCTCTTCTTATTCTTTGAAATTAATGTAAAATATGTGCAGAAAACAACATCGAGCTTAATCTGTCTATTTACCACAGAAATTTTCCGCCTATTTCGTCATAATTAATAGCATTTACAACTGTCTTAAGTTTAGTCACATGGACCCACTGCTCAATTTATCAATGGTGATTTAAATATACACTTTTGGTTTCTGCACTTCTCGTTCATTATTCTAGCATGCTAAATTATATATAAAAAATCATGCCCATACAATACAACTAGAGCTCCATCCAAATCCAATTGCAGCAATAAATAGATTAGATAAAAGACTAAAATTTATATATAAAAAAAGGCTAGTCATTACTGATTGGTAAAGTTTCAATTACTGGTTAGAGGTTTAAACCAAAGGATTTCGTTTGGTTTGGACCTCAGTCCTTAAAATGTGTAGACTATGTTTTGTTTTGCTTTTATTTTTTGTTTTCGTGATGAAATATCATTTGCCTTTTTTTATAAAAATGTTTTGTTAGTCGTCGATAATGTAGAATATTTAGTTGTAATCTGCTAATTTTTGTCAGTGATATGACACTTTGTGTCACGTTGTCTAGAAGAAAGGTGCTTTCTTATCAGACATTAAAGTTTTATTATCTAAATGTCCCCGGTCATCTTCCAAGTCCGATGGTTAGATGATAAGCTTTCTTGAATGACATGAACTCCTCCGTCAAGATCTTCTTGTCGAAGCTACTCGTTGAGATTTATTCTCATTTCCAAAAAAAGGCTAGTCATTGGTGCCAAAAATTCCGGCGTAATCTTTGTTTGACTGTTTTACGAAGTTCAACCACCTATTTACTGTTAATTAACCCTTGATCACCGGACTATCTTTAGATCTTACATTAGGTGGTGGCCGGGTTTCACGATCTTCAGATTCCGGACTCTAATCCCTGTTTCCGTCCCCATCTTTATCATTATTACCATCATCTACAGCGGGGGCCTTCCCCTGTACATAGAAGAAAAGACGATTAAAAGTCATAAGCGGTAAATAATATAGTATCCTTTCATTCTCACAAAGAAAACTTCTTGGCTTTGTTTTTATCGATCAAACAATCAATAATTCTGATGCAACAACATTCATATTAAAAGTAGCTCTAAGGCATATTTATAAAGCTGTAATTAATTATTATTGTTGCTTTTCTAAAGGAACATAAAACAAATCATTCTCATTTATTTCTTGTTTTTAAACAGCTATAATTAAATAATTAAGTGAGCTTACGACGCGTAGTTGCGACGGAACGTAAACCATTTTATTTTCATTTTGTTTTGTATTTTAGCTAAATATGTTAACTTATGGCGATTTAGTTACGACGGAAAAATAAAACATATCATTCTCATTTATTTTCCATTTTTAAACAGCTATAATTAAATAATTACATAACCGGTGTATACCTCTATTTACTTCGATAAGGTAAGAATCGTGTGAATTGACCCTGCGATGATGATATGAGTTCAAAATCCTTTGTCTTGTATGTCCTTTGTTATTGATTATGTATTTTATGGTTTGATTTTTGTGATTCATTTATAACTAGATATAAAAGGCTTTATATTAAAGCTTTTTATATCATCTGTTTAACTTATTGTGTTCCTATTGAGGGAGTGCCATAGTTGATGGTTTTTTTTATCGTATATTGTGATTTTTTTGTCGTTAATTAAAAATTGTGTCATTTCAGTTGACTTTGTTTCCTCCTTTTTTCTTCTCCATCTTTATTTTCTCCCTTCGTGCGGATCTTGTGTCTTTTATTTGGGTTTTCTTTTCGGTCATTGAAGTTTTATTGACTAAATTTTTAGGGCCAACTCAGCATGACCTTTAGTTAATCAATTGATTTGTGTTAATCAATTGATTTGTATTAATCAATCAAAAGATACAACAACATTTTTTCTGTTATAACGGCTCTGTCCTTCTGCATCGTATACATCCATCTATGAGTAAACTCCAAGTTGAATTGTAGGCTTGCCACCTTTCCTTTCAAAAAATAATCGCTAGAAATAATAGTACTAATGGTTATTTTATTTGTCTTCTTGATTTATTCTGATCAATTTGAACAACATAATAGTTCCCAATATATTTTCTACATGTCAATCGACAACATTACTTCACGACAACTAATTTGACTTGTCGATAAGTTCAGTTCACGACAACTAATATTGACTTATCGACATCTCCACTTCATGATAGGATAAATGGACTTCGCTACAAGTGACGTCGCGATATCATATTATGAGTTTGCTATATTAGACATCACGGTAACAATCCTAAACTTTGTGGGAGATGACATCACCGTAGACTGGAGAGATTCTGCGATAGACATCCTGATAGGATTTCGAACACTTGTCGATATCTTGAGTTTGTGATAAACAAAACTAGAGTTCTCGACATGTAATGCATCTGTTACTTGTCGTTGAAGACAGGTAATGCATCTGTTACTTGTCGATAACTTACGTAAATTTCTTTCGCTTCACAAAATTTATTCACTCCAAACATTATTATTGAATCTTGAGACATGACCAAGAAATTATCTTCTTCAAAAAAATTGTTTAGTGCAACCTTTTTTCCTGTGATGAAAAATATACTAGTAATGTATTGTACCTCTTTTTATGGACTTCGCAAAGGAGTCATAGTGACAAAGAATTGTTATCATATTAGACATTACTTGCACAACAAATCAAATATAGAGTGTTATTATAGTAAAAAAAAATTGTCATAATGTTATACCTTATCTTTGTTGCAAGGGTTTTTCCGATATAGCAATAAATATTTGATAAAATCCGCATGTATATTCTTGAGATATAACACAAACTAATTATAGGGTGATAATTTTGGAAAAAGGTAGTAATTTTTCGTGCTTAAAAGAAAATCTTAATTTAAACTTAATATTCTTTTCTTTTGACAATTACAAATAACTGGAACAAGTTTTTTATACTAATTGTATACTAAATTTTAAAATGAGATTACAAAATAGTTTAACTATATATCATAACATAGTTTATCAATAAATTTCTCATGCTAAGAATTTGCTCAAAATAAATATTTGATCTTTTGATTATTTTATGGAGGAACCATATTTTACTTCGATAGTTTAAGTTTGGTTCGAGAAACAATATTTAATGAATTATTTATATTTTTTTATGCTAGGTGGGCTGTTAGGTGGGCTTTTAGTTGTGAACGTGTGTTTTCTCAAGCACATAGATAATATAACTATTTTGTCTCCATGTAATATAGTAGGCCCATTATAGTAGGCCCATTAGGGTACTAATTATAATAAATATATATAAGAATAAAGATAATCCTAGTTGTGTCTAGCCACCACGATCTTTCAGCTATATTCAATAATCGCAAGCTTGTTCCTCTTCATTTGGCTGTTGCTCGAAAGGAGATTGCTGCTGCTTGAAAGGAGATTAATCTTCTGCTATACATTCACAGGTATTCATAATCTAATTATAGTATACCACTTAATTTATATATTTGATAATTTTGTGTGAGTTCTTCATTTAAATCAGCCATTTCATTGATATTAAAATTGATTTACTCATCTATGTGAATTTAATGTGTCTTAGACCAGATTAATAGTATTGTAAATAATTTATGAACCGGAATGATTTCTTAGCTTATTCTACCAACGATCTACATTTAAATATTATTGGCTTCTATAGTGCCTCTTTAGTATATATTACCTCATGGGAAAATATGCATTTTTTGCTCCCATCAACTGGCTGGTCTAGCTAAAATTAAAAACTAAATTGTATTGTATGAGGCTATAATTAACTGTATATTAAATCCCCTATTTAGGTATCATGTGTTTAGTACTATTTAGGTATTATATGTTCACTAGGCTCTTAATGAAGTATGAAGAAAAACATTAAATTCTTAGCAATATTCTTTTTATAATACCGTATTATAATAGTAGTCCACAGAAGTGTCAAGTATCTTATTAATTATTTATTTCTTAGAGCATTTTATCATTTAGTGATTATACACCAATATGTCTTTCTCCTTGTCCAAGGCTTAAAGTGCTTGACACCATCATCATGTGATATGTCATACCGACAACATGAAGGAGTCGTAAATTCATGTATTTTTATTAACAGAATATTTTCACTAATGTTTTCTTATACCCGTGTATATGCTCATCATTTTCTTGAGATCATCTCATAAATACCGTATTATCGTAAAATATAATATAAATAATAAACAAAATTATATGTCAAATTATGGCTTGAACTTAATTGAAAAGATTATGATAAGAGTTGGTTGTAAGCCAAAAAGGTCAGGTGTCTTACTAGTTTGATGTACTAGTTATCTATTCAATCTAAAATTGCTACATATTTAAAATCTCAATTTAGTATGGTAAGGTTTGAACCAAGATTAATATATTCGCTCAAGTACAATTAAAGTTACCTTTTTATGGGTTGAGTTGATGCATGTTGTTGATATAAAATATGATCATAATAGACTTTTCTTTTAACATCTTAGATTTGGAAAAATTGTATATGTGTGCACTCTTTGGTTATGATCTCAATATTTTGTGTTCCCTCTTATTTCTTGTATTCTCAAATTTATTTGTTTCTTGTAATTTCATAATTTGGTATGTAACACAAACTTACTAGACAGATAGGCACACATGATCCAGTGTAGAAGAATGAATTTTCAGGATATGAACTTCTTTCTAAAGCAACTCCCTCATATAATCTAATATCATAAAAAATTGTGAACATACTCATAGATAATTACTTCAACAAATTACGAGTTATGCTTTCAACCTAAGAGCAAGTCCAACAATTTAACTATATGAGATCCTAAGCTCCAGTATAGGGAATGTGAAATAAAATACTGCTCCAACAATGTGACAGGGATTCCCTAAATCCGTGTAACACTAGTTAGGTCATATTTTTTTGGTAATGAGTAATCATTCCCTATTTCATTTTTTCGAAAAAAATTCAATTTCACGGGGTCCATGTCGGAGACAACGAGGCAGTTGTTACACCATTCGTGTAGAGAGCCTCCACAACAAGGAGGCGACGATCAACCATCCACTCCTAAGATTCATATTGATCAATCGATTTCAGCACGCTTCGCCAGCTCCCTCCCCGTGTCCTCTAGCGCTCCTGTCCAGAGCGAAGAGTGGGCGAAAAAGGGCCGCCGAAGCTATTTGTTGTTTTTGGCGGATGGCTTACTACTAGGTTGGATCGGATGTCAACCAAGATCCTCAATCGCCACACTTTGGCTAGATTCAAAATTGGCCAGAGGTTCGATATGAGGAAAGAGTTTCTTTGCAACCCCTTTCTAGTGTGGAACATGGTTTTCAAGTGGTTTTAGATATGGAGGAGTACTTATGGGTGCCAACAACTATCTTATCTTTATCAATAGAATTATGAATAAAAGTTTCCATGAGCAGTAAGTATCGGATATCCCCTTATTTTCTAATAAAAAGTTTGATCCGTTTTACGGAGAAAGTCTACGGTTCGAGTCCGTATATCCCTAGAGCCCTAAAAAATGAAAACAAAATAAATTGTATGAATTGTATAATTGGAATTTCCCCATTCTAGTTTGTTGCTTGAAATAGAATTTCTTATTTCGAAGTGAAATGTCTCAAAAAAATAAAAATAGTGGTCAGGAAGGTTATAATAGCCAAAATCATTGGAATTGTTAGTTTATACATTGGAAAAAAGCTTTGTTATTAATACACTAGGAAAGGGGAATAACATAAAGAAAGGAAATCTATTAGTTATTCGTCAAAGTTTGATTTATTCAATGACCATAATTAGGCCGGGATATATAGCTCGGAGAAAAAAAAATCTATTAGTTATTTTATTTTTTGAATGGTCTTTAACCTCATTTATATCTCTTTCTATACTATTGAACCTACTAATTTATATATCTGAGGTCATTTATCCCCACTATATATTTTGAAGGATCTTTCACCTTTAAATTGCAATCACACCCCTTTTAATTAATTGCCAAATACTTAAAATGATTCCTTGCTAAAAAAGAAGAAATTTTCTCTTCTCTTCTTTTTCAAAACTTATGGTCATTTTAACTTTATTTTCACACTTATTTGATCACCAAAATTATGTTGGTTGTCTAATATATGGTGCTAAACTCTAGCTAGCTTCTTTTCACATGTGTGATGGATATTAATTATTTTAAATCCACTATCTACGTGTTAGCATGTGGTGTGAGCATAGATGATAGGATTCCCTAGACGATTTTTACCAACTATTTTCTTGGTCCCATCTAAATATTTATATTTGGATGGGACTTGGAAATTAAGAACATGAGTAAAATTATGGATGAAAGTAAGCAAAATGAGTATAGTGATGGGACAATTTGATATTTAATGCGTAAACTAAATATGTTGGATGTAAGTGCCTGCAGTTGGATTTTATATGGAAATTACTAGGTACCCAAAAATTGTTCCCAAATACTTTTCCCAAATGCTAGTTTGCTGTGTTTGATTAGTTCCACTTAGGTTAAAAATAATGGACCCTATATGCACATAAACAACCAGATTAAAGGAGTTCCATGTCATTTAATAAACTAATACGGCACAAGATTTGAGATAAATAATATTATATTTTTTATATTATAAAGATTACTATTTTTGATAAGTTTTGTAATATAAAAAATCGAAATTGATAATTGTTTAGGAGATATATGGGCCGAGTGCTATTTATTTATCCGATATTTCTTAGACATATGCGTGGTGTGCAGGGTGTTGTATCATGGAGAAGAATAACCCCGAAAATACGGTTTCCAGTCGTACAGTGGTGCCCAGAAAGATCAACTCTCTACATCGATTTTAGCGGTTACCAAATGAAGCAAGTTGGTGGAAACAATCATAATAATCTACCAAGCAGGTGACCCATTAAACTTAAGTACTTTGCGTCTTCTTTCAAACTTCAGTGCAATGTGCATCTTTGGTGACTTGGCACAAGCTTAGCTTGGTTCATGATCTTTTAATTAAGTTAATGTAGCAATTAGAATGGACATATATGACCAGAAAAAATTGAAAAAAAAAACATATGTGCAGGAATGATTCCGGGCAATTCGCAAAATCTGGAGAGGATGGCGATGGTATAAAGTCAAATGAAAGTTGTGTGGAGCATAGTTCTCGTAAAAAGGCAAAAGGAAGAGATGATCTGGCTGGTTTTATTTTGAGGTGAACTTTCTATTACCTATAGGTCATATTACTAATATTGTGTTTCGTTAGGAAGAATGAAACACAATGTAATCGAATGATTAAAAGTAAATGAAAATAATAGGTGTAGAAGGGAATTTGAAAAACATTTAGTGAGTGCAAAATTGATATAGAGAGATTTGAGAAAAAAATTTAGTATAGGAAGATATTGAGCATAAATTGTTATAGTGTCTTCTCTAAGTATATGGTTTATGAAATGAAATGGAGGGATCAATAAAATTGATAAACTTACTTTAACATAGTTCAAATTTTATGGCATTTATTTCAAATTCATTCACCTCATCCAAACACAACATAAGATCTCAAATACGCTCAAATGAGGGAAACAATAAGGATATATTATTATGCAGATATATCTTTTAAATAGTGTTAAAAGTTTTAGTTTGGGAGGAACTTTCTATTGTTTGCACATCATCTTATTTATCTTATCTAGTTTGGGAGGAACTTTCTATTGGAATGAAATTTGAACTATATGTAATGCACAATTGTTTATATATTTCCTTCCTTCCTCCATTCTTGACATCTTATACTAGAGATCACACCTTCTCAATTTATGAAGGAATGCTTCATTATCTGCCATAAACTTGATCATATATATACATTGGATAGAGACCCTGTCTAATTAAATTTGCTGATGTTAAACCACCAGCACTACTTTATTTAACATTCTCAAGTGATGCAGAGAATATGTTGCTGAGAAGACTCGAAAGCAATATGAAGAACGCGGTGAGGTCCTTCCATTACAACCAAATTCAAGTGTAGTTGCGGCCAACAAATCACCAATTAAGAATGCGACAGTCACCACTGGTACATGATTTTAAAGTTTTTCCCGACACTAACTTTAGCTCACATATTATGTATATATTGATAGAGAAACCACAGACTCACCCCCCCTCATACACATACACATACTTGTAAGATGCTTTGTGTATAATTAGGCCCACTATATGACAATTTTGTAATTTGTTTATTTCTACTAATATTTTACGTTGTAATTAGGTGTTGCTGATGAGGATCAACCCTTGGAAGATAACACATTGGAGGTTTCCTTGAGTAAAGCATTAGGTGAAGTCGTCAAAGGTTAGTTGATAGTTGATACTATCATGTAGATTTTTTGCGAGCTCTCACATTTCTTTGTAGCCATTTATCCTCTTTGTTTGAGGCTTTCTTGAATATGTAATTTCAGAAGAAAATAATGTGATGACTGATGTCCCCGACGATGATTCTGCTGCCAAGAAAGGTTTGGTTGTACAAAAACGACAGATTCGTCCACGAAAACTGCAGAAGACTATGCTGGTGTCTGAACTTTATGGGATAACAAAGTCTATTGCGAAAACTTTATGGTGTCCATGAAATATGTTTGTCCATACATATTGACTCCCAATTGCAATTATATGTACTATACGGCCTTTTGAAAAATGATAGGCCCATTAATTCAATAACAATAATCATCATATATAAAAAGAAGATAATCATAATTAGTGTAGCGGCCGCAGACAGCCGACACAAAATATCAAAATCTTCAATCTCATCAATCGGCGGCTACATTCAATTACTTGACACGCGATTAAACAATCTGGTTTGCATTCAGAGGTAATTATCTTTGTGTTAATAGTATATCATTGAATATACATCTGATATATCTATCTAGACACACACATACACACACATATATGTTAATTTTGTATGAGATGCCTAATCCATGTTGTTTCATAAGATTCATTGAGCGTCGAAGGACCAAGGTATCGTTCAACTCATATCATCTTAATTACCCCATTAAATTAGGTGTTTTCTATCTACCATGTCTTTGATATTCGGATTAATTTACTCATTTATGTGAATTTAGTTTGTTTTACTTCAGATCTATACTCTTGTAAATGAACTAAGAGATCAAATGATTTTTAAACTTATTTTACTCAGTGATATATATTGTGACATGTCTTTTACTTTTTTAGCATGTTAAAATATTTTAGCATGTGATTTTTAAACTTGTTTTAATACAAGCACAATATATTCTTTCATATAGATGACGTACAACCGTAATCATAGGCAGTTCCCTCCTCGATGAAATTAACAATTTTTTGTTGCATTTTACGTTAAACATATTGACTTCCCGTAAAGTAGGTGTCAAACCGATAATTTGAATACGGATATGTGTGTAATCGTATCTGGATGCGAATATGAAAATTCATATTCATATCCGGATCCGAATATGATATTTTTTAGAGGATAATATTTGAATTATAGCAGGCTGTTATGAGAGCAGATATCAAAACAATAAAGAGCAGAAAAGTAAATCAGACACAAGCTATTTTAGCCAGGTTCGACCCCTATATCTAATGGTCTACGTCCTGATCCTTTACCAACTCTGTAAGAGAATATATTATTACTTAAAATCAAACAATTACAAAATAATAATATATCTTCCCTTTACCCAGTCACTAAAACAACTTGCTGTTATCCCTTTAACCTTGAGCAACTTGCAACTAGCTTCCCACTGAATTCTCCAAGCAACTCGTTCCTTGAACCTCTGAATTCGTGAGCTTCCTCTCCTTGAATTCCTTCGTTCCTGAACCCTTTGCACTTGAGAATCAATGTAACTAATTACCTAGCTCTTCCCGTTCTAATCCACTAAGAACCGTTGCTAGTTTCAGTGACTAATCACAATAATCAATTACAAGAAGAATGATTACAACTCAAAAGTATTCTCTAAATAATATATAATAGCAGTGAACAATTCAAGCTCGAAGTTTAGAGAAAGATTGATGCTTTTCAAAGTGAGTTGATTGCTTATATGAAAAACACATGAGCCATATATATATTGAAATAATATAATGGCTAGATATCTGAATTTCTCCATCAACGTTCTTGTGAACGTTGTTCTCAACGTTAGAAAGAAATCATATGCAAAACTATAGGAGTTTAGGGTTTGAACTCCTATAATTTAGGGATAAGATAAAAGTTGTTAAGTGAAAAGATTTTGAATTCTTCCCAAGTTCTTCCTATATTTAGAATTTTTTTTATTAATTTTAAATGAGCTTAAAACGTTCACAAAAAACTATATACTAAACAGAGAATTTACAATATATAAGTCTTAACCCTTGTATAAATCTTGAGTTCAAAATCCGTGTAGAACACTGCTTCTGTCCAGACTCTATTAAGCTTGCTGTTATCACATAACAGCTTGCTGTTTTTAACTCCTGCAAAACTGAATTAGCAAATACAAATTGGCAGGCTAAAGCAAGCAATAACAAAATAGTAGGCTATTATAATAAAGCAGCTTGCTGAAGTGTGATCATTAAAACTTGTAATTTATCGTTATTAAAGACGGTTTATATTTATTCAAATATTAATTTTTATTTATCTTCTAATATAAACTTGTTATCTTTAAAATATTAAACTCAAAGTATATTATGATATATGTCTATAATATTTTACAATTATATAAAATTTATCTAAATATATTATTGTATGAATACATATATTAATACACACATAATAAAGTTATTGAACTTATATTAAAAATATATATAGTATCTAAAAAACATATATATTTAATTTCAGATTCGAATGTTATAGGATATACGAATATACCTATATCCGTCTCCGTATTTGACATTGTCGGATTCAGATGCGGATAATATCCGTTTGATCTCACATACGAATAATATACGCTTTATCGTGAATACGAATCGGACTTTTTTGAAAGCCTCACCGTAAAGTTATCTAGCATGTTTCAAACTAAAATGGATTCTACAAACTCCACCTTTTTTACTTATATTTAAATTCATCCTTATAATTTGGTACATGCTAGAATCATCTCATCATCTTTAAATAATCACCATTGTTCACAAGAGCTTGGAATATGAAATGGTTTGATAAGATTAGAATGAATCTGTCATGAACAAAATGACAGTCAAGTGTAAAATATTTTGTTTTGGGACGGAAAATCGGATCAACAGCTATATCTAATGCGGCTTGATTGTCACTAAGCAATAAAAGTGGAGAGTTTGGTGATATTATAGTTTGGATATCAAAAGTGTGAGCCCTGATAGTTCACAGGCAGTGTCAGCAATAGCACCGAGCTCAACCTTCACACTTGAATGTGATACGACCTTTTGTTTGCTTGAGTGCCTGAACCAGAGAACAACCGAGCATCACAAACATACCAGTATTACTCCTAAGCATGTCATTTAAGTCGAGAGTGGAGCCCCAATCACTATTGCAAAAGGCCTCTAAATTTAAAAAAGAACTAGAAGTAATATATATGCTAATTTTCCAACCACAATCTAGACGCGTTTTTGAGACCGTAGATAGACTTTATCAACAAGCAAACAAAACCACTAGGATACAATGGATGACCTTCCGATAATGCCTTGTAAACCACTTCAAGTAAACCACCATGAAAAAAGGCATTGTTAATATCTAACTGGTGGATATCCCATTGTTTAACAACACAAATAGTTAAAAGAGTCTGGACAGTAGCCATTTTAGTAATGGGAGAAAATGTATAATAGTAATCTTGTGCTTTAATTTGAGTGTTGCCTTGAGCTACCAAACGAGCTCTAAATTTGTCTATATAACCATCGGCCAAATACAGAACTTTGGAGAACCACTTATATCCCATAATCATTTTGCTAGGAGGTGATGGAACAACCTTCCAAGTCTTATTTTTTTTCTAAAGCACTCAATTTTTTGTTCATGGCTTCATTATAAATAAATGGCTTATAAATAGTTGTTTAACTGTTTGCTGACAACACAAACGAAAACAGATGTAGGAGGGGAGTAATGAGAAAAATTGTATTTGTCATCATCAATAGGACATGTTAAAAGAATGGTGTTTGCTTGCAAAGAAGACTGGCCGGTAGCAGGATGGAAAGGCTGATCTGGAGTGATATAATCTTTCATCGATGTGTTTGTAAAGGAGGATGATGGAAGTTGTGTTGGAGAAGTAGTTGATGAAGTAGGAGAAAATGTGGTAGTAGGTATGGTAATGAGAAGCTTATAGAAGAACTGGTAGGGAAGGTCTATTATTGGATCTTTTTGGGATTTAGACCGAAATTGTTGATGATTGTCCTGGCAAGGTGACCATCATTGCCAAAGATGGTGTTGGAGCAGAATCATGAGACTGAATCTGTTTTTTTTTTCTTGCTTGAGGAACATAAAAGCCTGATTAATAGACGACCAATGATTCATCGTGAGTAGCTGACCACGAACTGCGGTGTGGCTTGAATGAAGACCTATGAGAACTGAGTTAAACGAGTCCTCTCAAGATGCATAGCCCCAATCTCTAGAAGAAGCACATGTGCACTTAACAGGAGACTACAAAGCTTGAAGTTCATCTTAAAATCTTCTGAATTTATGAAAGTAAACCTCAACTCAGTCATTCCCTAGCTCGAGCTTCAGAAGAACTCGCTGAGTTTCATAAAATTTTTCACTACTAACTACAGAAAATTATTGAGCGAGTTCATTCTAGATAGCATAAGCACTATCTATAAAATGCATACTGTTACTGATATCATCCGAGACCGTGTTCAAGATCTTGGTAATTACAATATGATTGACGCGTTTCCATGGTGCATGTAAAGGTGATGTGTCAACTAGGAAAGGGAAACTCACAGTGACAATGACAAGCTTATCTTTAGCAGACAAGGCGATTTGCATTGAACATTTCCAAGAAGCATAATTCTCAGATCCTACTAATTTCTTGGAAATCAAGATCAAATCAGGATGATCATTATAATGAAGATATAGCGGATGTGAATTGTTTTCAATAGAGTGAGAATAGATTCTGGATGTGTTATCAGCATAGAGTGTGTGTTGATACAAGCAGTGTTGTTTTTGTTTGGTGAGAGATTAACCATATCAGAGAGATTACGCAGGACAATGTTAGCATAAGACATTTAAGTGAAGTACAAATCCTAACAAATGAACTCAGTCGCGATCAAAACATAATCGCAATGACAGAGAAAACATAAGAACATCAAGAACAAGCTGATCACAAGAACACAAGAAACAGTGATTAATAACATTGATCTCAAACTTCATATTTGTTTGTAAGATGTGATTTATTAAATCCCCTGTCTAAATATTACTTGCTCACTTTTTCAAGTTCTTTATTAAGGATAAGAAGAAATACAGTCTATCTCTTCACAAGATTTCTTTTTATAAGAAGGTTCATGATATGGACTAAATTACATATCCTATCATGGACTAAATTACATATCCTGTATTCTTAGATTTATATATTTCTATACATATGCGTAATGTGTAGTCTGGTGACATCTTGGGTAATATGATGTTGCAGGTATTCATCTCTGACATGGATGGCAATAAACCAGGAAATATTGTTTCCCCTGCTGGAAGTTGTAATTCCAGACCGATAGTTGCACCCACGAGGATCAACAACATCTACATTAATTTCACCTGTTATAAAATACAGCAAGTTGGTGGAAACCATGGCAACAATCTACCAAAAAGGTGATGACCTTTAAACTTAAACATTTTGCTGTCTTTTCTCCAACTATCAGTTAATTGTGCATCTGCAGTCACTTGGCGCGTGCTCACATTGCTTCATGATCTTTAATTAAGTAATCGAAACAATGAGAAAGGATGTCGAGGAAATATGAAAAACAATACTTGTGTGCAGGAATACCTCAAGGGAACTCGAAAATTTATTAAAGGACAATGCTGATAAGCAGGAAAGAAGGAAATCTCAGGTGGAAGAATCTAAGAAAAAGGCAAATGAAAGAAACAATGGAGCTGGCTTTGATCTGAGGTAAACTCTCTATTTTTTAATTTATCTTCTCCATCTGGTACTAAGAGCTGGAAAAGGCTAAAAGTGATGGAAACATGAAGGATATATTATGCACATACCTGATCACTTATTATGAAACTCTTGTCATATCACACATTTAGCAAAAAAATATACTATCGATTTCTATTTGAAAATTAAAAGAAATAAAAATCTGAGGCTGCAGTAGTGAAGCTTTCCATAATAGTATTTGAAAGTACTGCCTGAAGAGCCTTCGAATGATATGCCAACATTTCAGGTTGTCAATGTGGTTGAGGACTTGGACACAGAACAAGCAGAAGGCACTGGTATATGCATCAGGAAGAGGCGTAAACAAGCTTCAGCAAAATGGTAATCTCTTTTGCTCTTCTTATTCTTTGAAATTAATGTAAAATATGTGCAGAAAACAACATCGAGCTTAATCTGTCTATTTACCACAGAAATTTTCCGCCTGTTTCGTCATAATTAATAGCATTTACAACTGTCTTAAGTTTAGTCACATGGACCCACTGCTCAATTTATCAATAGTGATTTAAATATACACTTTTGGTTTCTGCACTTCTCGTTCATTATTCTAGCATGCTAAATTATATATAAAAAATCATGCCCATACAATACAACTAGAGCTCCATCCAAATCCAATTGCAGCAATAAATAGATTAGATAAAAGACTAAAATTTATATATAAAAAAAGGCTAGTCATTACTGATTGGTAAAGTTTCAATTACTGGTTAGAGGTTTAAACCAAAGGATTTCGTTTGGTTTGGACCTCAGTCCTTAAAATGTGTAGACTATGTTTTGTTTTGCTTTTATTTTTTGTTTTCGTGATGAAATATCATTTGCCTTTTTTTATAAAAATGTTTTGTTAGTCGTCGATAATGTAGAATATTTAGTTGTAATCTGCTAATTTTTGTCAGTGATATGACACTTTGTGTCACGTTGTCTAGAAGAAAGGTGCTTTCTTATCAGACATTAAAGTTTTATTATCTAAATGTCCCCGGTCATCTTCCAAGTCCGATGGTTAGATGATAAGCTTTCTTGAATGACATGAACTCCTCCGTCAAGATCTTCTTGTCGAAGCTACTCGTTGAGATTTATTCTCATTTCCAAAAAAAGGCTAGTCATTGGTGCCAAAAATTCCGGCGTAATCTTTGTTTGACTGTTTTACGAAGTTCAACCACCTATTTACTGTTAATTAACCCTTGATCACCGGACTATCTTTAGATCTTACATTAGGTGGTGGCTGGGTTTCACGATCTTCAGATTCCGGACTCTAATCCCTGTTTCCGTCCCCATCTTTATCATTGTTACCATCATCTACGGGGCCTTCCCCTGTACATAGAAGAAAAGACGATTAAAAGTCATAAGCGGTAAATAATATAGTATCCTTTCATTCTCACAAAGAAAACTTCTTGGCTTTGTTTTTATCGATCAAACAATCAATAATTCTGATGCAACAGCATTCATATTAAAAGTAGCTCTAAGGCATATTTATAAAGTTGTAATTAATTATTATTGTTGCTTTTCTAAAGGAACATAAAACAAATCATTCTCATTTATTTCTTGTTTTTAAACAGCTATAATTAAATAATTAAGTGAGCTTATGACGCGTAGTTGCGACGGAACGTAAACCATTTTATTTTCATTTTGTTTTGTATTTTAGCTAAATATGTTAACTTATGGCGATTTAGTTACGACGGAAAAATAAAACATATCATTCTCATTTATTTTCCATTTTTAAACAGCTATAATTAAATAATTACATAATCGGTGTATACCTCTATTTACTTCGATAAGGTAAGAATCGTGTGAATTGACCCTGCGATGATGATATGAGTTCAAAATCCTTTGTCTTGTATGTCCTTTGTTATTGATTATCTATTTTATGGTTTGATTTTTGTGATTCATTTATAACTAGATATAAAAGGCTTTATATTAAAGCTTTTTATATCATCTGTTTAACTTATTGTGTTCCTATTGAGGGAGTGCCATAGTTGATGGTTTTTTTTATCGTATATTGTGATTTTTTTGTCGTTCATTAAAAATTGTGTCATTTCAGTTGACTTTGTTTCCTCCTTTTTTCTTCTCCATCTTTATTTTCTCCCTTCGTGCGGATCTTGTGTCTTTTATTTGGGTTTTCTTTTCGGTCATTGAAGTTTTATTGACTAAATTTTTAGGGCCATCTCAGCATGACCTTTAGTTAATCAATTGATTTGTGTTAATCAATTGATTTGTATTAATCAATCAAAAGATACAACAACATTTTTTCTGTTATAACGGCTCTGTCCTTCTACATCGTATACATCCATCTATGAGTAAACTCCAAGTTGAATTGTAGGCTTGCCACCTTTCCTTTCAAAAAATAATCGCTAGAAATAATAGTACTAATGGTTATTTTATTTGTCTTCTTGATTTATTCTGATCAATTTGAACAGCATAATAGTTCCCAATATATTTTCTACATGTCGATCGACAACATTACTTCACGACAACTAATTTGACTTGTCGATAAGTTCAGTTCACGACAACTAATATTGACTTATCGACATCTCCACTTCATGATAGGATAAATGGACTTCGCTACAAGTGACGTCGCGATATCATATTATGAGTTTGCTATATTAGACATCACGGTAACAATCCTAAACTTTGTGGGAGATGACATCACCGTAGACTGGAGAGATTCTGCGATAGACATCCTGATAGGATTTCGAACACTTGTCGATATCTTGAGTTTGTGATAAACAAAACTAGAGTTCTCGACATGTAATGCATCTGTTACTTGTCGTTGAAGACAGGTAATGCATCTGTTACTTGTCGATAACTTACGTAAATTTCTTTCGCTTCACAAAATTTATTCACTCCAAACATTATTATTGAATCTTGAGACATGACCAAGAAATGATCTTCTTCAAAAAAATTGTTTAGTGCAACCTTTTTTCCTGTGATGAAAAATATACTAGTAATGTATTGTACCTCTTTTTATGGACTTCGCAAAGGAGTCATAGTGACAAAGAATTGTTATCATATTAGACATTACTTGCACAACAAATCAAATATAGAGTGTTATTATAGTAAAAAAAAATTGTCATAATGTTATACCTTATCTTTGTTGCAAGGGTTTTTCCGATATAGCAATAAATATTTGATAAAATCCGCATGTATATTCTTGAGATATAACACAAACTAATTATAGGGTGATAATTTTGGAAAAAGGTAGTAATTTTTCGTGCTTAAAAGAAAATCTTAATTTAAACTTAATATTCTTTTCTTTTGACAATTACAAATAACTGGAACAAGTTTTTTATACTAATTGTATACTAAATTTTAAAATGAGATTACAAAATAGTTTAACTATATATCATAACATAGTTTATCAATAAATTTCTCATGCTAAGAATTTGCTCAAAATAAATATTTGATCTTTTGATTATTTTATGGAGGAACCATATTTTACTTAGATAGTTTAAGTTTGGTTAGAGAAACAATATTTAATGAATTATTTATATTTTTTTATGCTAGGTGGGCTGTTAGGTGGGCTTTTAGTTGTGAATGTGTGTTTTCTCAAGCACATAGATAATATAACTATTTTGTCTCCATGTAATATAGTAGGCCCATTATACTAGGCCCATTAGGGTACTAATTATAATAAATATATATAAGAAGAAAGATAATCCTAGTTGTGTCTAGCCACCACGATCTTTCAGCTATATTCAATAATCGCAAGCTTGTTCCTCTTCATTTGGCTGCTGCTCGAAAGGAGATTGCTGCTGCTTGAAAGGAGATTAATCTTCTGCTATACATTCACAGGTATTCATAATCTAATTATAGTATACCACTTAATTTATATATTTGATAATTTTGTGTGAGTTCTTCATTTAAATCAGCCATTTCATTGATATTAAAATTGATTTACTCATCTATGTGAATTTAATGTGTCTAAGACCAGATTAATAGTATTGTAAATAATTTATGAACCGGAATGATTTCTTAGCTTATTCTACCAACGATCTACATTTAAATATTATTGGCTTCTATAGTGCCTCTTTAGTATATATTACCTCATGGGAAAATATGCATTTTTTGCTCCCATCAACTGGCTGGTCTAGCTAAAATTAAAAACTAAATTGTATTGTATGAGGCTATAATTAACTGTATATGAAATCCCCTATTTAGGTATCATGTGTTTAGTACTATTTAGGTATTATATGTTCACTAGGCTCTTAATGAAGTATGAAGAAAAACATTAAATTCTTAGCAATATTCTTTTTATAATACCGTATTATAATAGTAGTCCACAGAAGTGTCAAGTATCTTATTAATTATTTATTTCTTAGAGCATTTTATCATTTAGTGATTATACACCAATATGTCTTTCTCCTTGTCCAAGGCTTAAAGTGCTTGACACCATCATCATGTGATATGTCATACCGACAACATGAAGGAGTCGTAAATTCATGTATTTTTATTAACAGAATATTTTCACTAATGTTTTCTTATACCCGTGTATATGCTCATCATTTTCATGAGATCATCTCATAAATACCGTATTATCGTAAAATATAATATAAATAATAAACAAAATTATATGTCAAATTATGGCTTGAACTTAATTGAAAAGATTATGATAAGAGTTGGTTGTAAGCCAAAAAGGTCAGGTGTCTTACTAGTTTGATGTACTAGTTATCTATTCAATCTAAAATTGCTACATATTTAAAATCTCAATTTAGTATGGTAAGGTTTGAACCAAGATTAATATATTCGCTCAAGTACAATTAAAGTTACCTTTTTATGGGTTGAGTTGATGCATGTTGTTGATATAAAATATGATCATAATAGACTTTTCTTTTAACATCTTAGATTTGGAAAAATTGTATATGTGAGCACTCTTTGGTTATGATCTCAATATTTTGTGTTCCCTCTTATTTCTTGTATTCTCAAATTTATTTGTTTCTTGTAATTTCATAATTTGGTATGTAACACAAACTTACTAGACAGATAGGCACACATGATCCAGTGTAGAAGAATGAATTTTCAGGATATGAACTTCTTTCTAAAGCAACTCCCTCATATAATCTAATATCATAAAAAATTGTGAACATACTCATAGATAATTACTTCAACAAATTACGAGTTATGCTTTCAACCTAAGAGCAAGTCCAACAATTTAACTATATGAGCTCCTAAGCTCAAGTATAGGGAATGTGAAATAAAATACTGCTCCAACAATGTGACAGGGATTCCCTAAATCCGTGTAACACTAGTTAGGTCATATTTTTTTGGTAATGAGTAATCATTCCCTATTTCATTTTTTCGAAAAAAATTCAATTTCACGGGGTCCATGTCGGAGACAACGAGGCAGTTGTTACACCATTCGTGTAGAGAGCCTCCACAACAAGGAGGTGACGATCAACCATCCACTCCCAAGATTCATATTGATCAATCGATCTCAGCACGCTTCGCCAGCTCCCTCCCCGTGTCCTCTAGCGCTCCTGTCCAGAGCGAAGAGTGGGCGAAAAAGGGCCGCCGAAGCTATTTGTTGTTTTTGGCGGATGGCTTACTACTAGGTTGGATCGGATGTCAACCAAGATCCTCAATCGCCACACTTTGGCTAGATTCAAAATTGGCCAGAGGTTCGATATGAGGAAAGAGTTTCTTTGCAACCCCTTTCTAGTGTGGAACATGGTTTTCAAGTGGTTTTAGATATGGAGGAGTACTTATGGGTGCCAACAACTATCTTATCTTTATCAATAGAATTATGAATAAAAGTTTCCATGAGCAGTAAGTATCGGATATCCCCTTATTTTCTAATAAAAAGTTTGATCCGTTTTACGGAGAAAGTCTACGGTTCGAGTCCGTATATCCCTAGAGCCCTAAAAAATGAAAACAAAATAAATTGTATGAATTGTATAATTGGAATTTCCCCATTCTAGTTTGTTGCTTGAAATAGAATTTCTTATTTCGAAGTGAAATGTCTCAAAAAAATAAAAATAGTGGTCAGGAAGGTTATAATAGCCAAAATCATTGGAATTGTTAGTTTATACATTGGAAAAAAGCTTTGTTATTAATACACTAGGAAAGGGGAATAACAGAAAGAAAGGAAATCTATTAGTTATTCGTCAAAGTTTCATTTATTCAATGACCATAATTAGGCCGGGATATATAGCTCGGAGAAAAAAAAATCTTTAAGCAATTTATTTTATTTTTTGAATGGTCTTTAACCTCATTTATATCTCTTTCTATACTATTGAACCTACTAATTTATATATCTGAGGTCATTTATCCCCACTATATATTTTGAAGGATCTTTCACCTTTAAATTGCAATCACACCCCTCTTAATTAATTGCCAAATACTTAAAATGATTCCTTGCTAAAAAAGAAGAAATTTTCTCTTCTCTTCTTTTTCAAAACTTATGGTCATTTTAACTTTATTTTCACACTTATTTGATCACCAAAATTATGTTGGTTGTCTAATATATGGTGCTAAACTCTAGCTAGCTTCTTTTCACATGTGTGATGGATATTAATTATTTTAAATCCACTATCTACGTGTTAGCATGTGGTGTGAGCATAGATGATAGGATTCCCTGTATATGAATCTGAGACGATTTTTACCAACTATTCTCTTGGTCCCATCTAAATATTTATATTTGGATGGGACTTGGAAATTAAGAACATGAGTAAAATTATGGATGAAAGTAAGCAAAATGAGTATAGTGATGGGACAATTTGATATTTAATGCGTAAACTAAATATGTTGGATGTAAGTGCCTGCAGTTGGATTTTATATGGAAATTACTAGGTACCCAAAAATTGTTCCCAAATACTTTTCCCAAATGCTAGTTTGCTGTGTTTGATTAGTTCCACTTAGGTTAAAAATAATGGACCCTATATGCACATAAACAACCAGATTAAAGGAGTTCCATGTCATTTAATAAACTAATACGGACAAGATTTGAGATAAATAATATTATATTTTTTATATTATAAAGATTACTATTTTTGATAAGTTTTGTAATATAAAAAATCGAAATTGATAATTGTTTAGGAGATATATGGGCCGAGTACTATTTATTTATCCGATATTTCTTAGACATATGCGTGGTGTGCAGGGTGTTGTATCATGGAGAAGAATAACCCCGAAAATACGGTTTCCAGACGTACAGTGGTGCCCAGAAAGATCAACTCCATCTACATCGATTTTAGCGGTTACCAAATGAAGCAAGTTGGTGGAAACAATCATAATAATCTACCAAGCAGGTGACCCATTAAACTTAAGTACTTTGCGTCTTCTTTCAAACTTCAGTGCAATGTGCATCTTTGGTGACTTGGCACAAGCTTAGCTTGGTTCATGATCTTTTATATAAGTTAATGTAGCAATTAGAATGGACATATATGACCAGAAAAAATTGAAAAAAAAACATATGTGCAGGAATGATTCCGGGCAATTCGCAAAATCTGGAGAGGATGGCGATGGTATAAAGTCAAATGAAAATTGTGTGGAGCATAGTTCTCGGTAAAAAGGCAAAAGGAAGAGATGATCTGGCTGGTTTTAGTTTGAGGTGAACTTTCTATTACCTATAGGTCATATTACTAATATTGTGTTTCGTTAGGAAGAATGAAACACAATGTAATCGAATGATTAAAAGTAAATGAAAATAATAGGTGTAGAAGGGAATTTGAAAAACATTTAGTGAGTGCAAAATTGATATAGAGAGATTTGAGAAAAAAATTTAGTATAGGAAGATATTGAGCATAAATTGTTATAGTGTCTTCTCTAAGTATATGGTTTATGAAATGAAATGGAGGGATCAATAAAATTGATAAACTTACTTTAACATAGTTCAAATTTTATGGCATTTATTTCAAATTCATTCACCTCATCCAAACACAACATAAGATCTCAAATACGCTCAAATGAGGGAAACAATAAGGATATATTATTATGCAGATATATCTTTTAAATAGTGTTAAAAGTTTTAGTTTGGGAGGAACTTTCTATTGTTTGCACATCATCTTATTTATCTTATCTAGTTTGGGAGGAACTTTCTATTGGAATGAAATTTGAACTATATGTAATGCACAATTGTTTATATATTTCCTTCCTTCCTCCATTCTTGACATCATATACTAGAGATCACACCTTCTCAATTTATGAAGGAATGCTTCATTATCTGCCATAAACTTGATCATATATATACATTGGATAGAGACCCTGTCTAATTAAATTTGCTGATGTTAAACCACCAGCACTACTTTATTTAACATTCTCAAGTGAAGCAGAGAATATGTTGCTGAGAAGACTCGAAAGCAATATGAAGAACGCGGTGAGGTCCTTCCATTACAACCAAATTCAAGTGTAGTTGCGGCCAACAAATCACCAATTAAGAATGCGACGGTCACCACTGGTACATGATTTTAAAGTTTTTCCCGACACTAACTTTAGCTTCACATATTATGTATATATTGAGAGAGAAACCACAGACTCACCCCCCTCATACACATACACATACTTGTAAGATGCTTTGTGTATAATTAGGCCCACTATATGACAATTTTGTAATTTGTTTATTTCTACTAATATTTTACGTTGTAATTAGGAGTTGCTGATGAGGATCAACCCTTGGAAGATAACACATTGGAGGTTTCCTTGAGTAAAGCATTAGGTGAAGTCGTCAAAGGTTAGTTGATAGTTGATACTATCATGTAGATTTTTTGCGAGCTCTCACATTTCTTTGTAGCCATTTATCCTCTTTGTTTGAGCCTTTCTTGAATATGTAATTTCAGAAGAAAATAATGTGATGACTGATGTCCCCGACGATGATTCTGCTGCCAAGAAAGGTTTGGTTGTACAAAAACGACAGATTCGTCCTCGAAAACTGCAGAAGACTATGCTGGTGTCTGAACTTTATGGGATAACAAAGTCTATTGCGAAAACCGATGGTGTAGCAGGTCTTGTGGCCTGTGACTTGCTACGAGCAGCACCTTCAGGACATTCTCCGTCATCACAGGGTCCACTCGTAGAGGAGGAACTACTGTCTCAAGATCAAGATCCATCAAATGATATGCCAAATCTTCGACGCACCACCACATTTCAGGTTGTCAATGTGGTTGAGGACTTGGACTTTGGAGAAGAAAACAATACTGATATACGCGTCAGGAGGAGGCGGAGGTAGGCTTAAAAAAGTGGTAAGCTCTTTCCCACATATAGGCCTATATAATTGAATTGATTACTTGTTATATACTTAGCAATAATTTCTTCATTCAATTAATGTAAAGAGAAAAAACTATAATTTCTTTATACATACCAAGTATTAATTGTGTTTAATACTAGAGTTCGACCGTTCATCAATCAAATTCCATGGAAAACAAACGTGAGTGGAAAAAGAGTTAATTGTATTTAGCATGCTTATGCTTGGGCCCAAAAATACTTTAGTATGCAAACTTTTAGAAATTGCATATCGCAACCCATTGGTTATTTTATGTGCTTCATTCTGCAGCGCTTCGGTCAAAACTTTAATGCCTCAATTGCCATATACAATTTCCAAATATGAAGAGAAGTTCACTTTATCATTTCTTTCAAAGCCTGAACATATCTTTCACCAAAGCACCTGCGCAACTAGCTTTCATATTGTCATGTGCATTTAGTTGCTGCAGGTTAATTCTCTTCATATTTGGGGAAGTTGATGCGAAATGTTCGAGAAAACACATCAAACTTTTAATCTGTACATTATTATTATAAAGATTTAATATGTTTGTCATGTTGAATATTGAGAAATTTGGTATCTT
Source organism: Daucus carota subsp. sativus (assembly GCF_001625215.2). Lineage (NCBI taxonomy): Eukaryota > Viridiplantae > Streptophyta > Magnoliopsida > Apiales > Apiaceae > Daucus > Daucus carota. Next base: position 5,458,527 of record NC_030382.2, on the reverse strand, counting down.
GCAATTATTTGTTAGAAGTGGTGCTAATGTATAGCATTTGCGTTTTTGTTTTTAGGTCTGGATCAGTGATGGAGCTGTGGGAAAAGAAGTCATAACCAGGCTCGGGAAACTTGTGCTAAACAGGTGGCACTGTTGTTCATTACCGTGTAAGACTATATAAATTTGTGATGTTAGATGACCTGGATCTCTTGGATTTCAGATTTGTGTAAGACTATATAAATTTGTGTAAGACTATATAAATTTCAGATTTTTATATTACCAAAAATTATGATTCACAAGTATATAATATATTTCAAATATAATATAATATATTTCAAATATAATATAACTAAAATAGTAGGATATAATTCAGTTAAGAAGATTGTTTCAATTAGAAAAGAATTGGTTTTAAATGAAAACAATAATGAATAAAATAATATTTTCAAGATAGGCAAATTCGGAGTGTAATCAATTATCGAAACAACCTTTGTTGTTCAAATTTTATAATTCCAACATTTCTATGAAACTTTCAAACTTATCATTTTTAAGACTTCCTTCATCAGAATAATAATTTTCTGAAAATATTTAATAAGATGATGCATTTCCATCATTAATTGGACGATACGGGTGATCAACCACATAAAGTCTTGGTTCCGAATTCTGGACATAAAGTCTTCTCCGTTGCGAAATTGGCGCTCATGATAGGCATCTAATTGGCCTCAACAACTATACTACTCTTTAGTCTCTTATGCTAAGCACATTATTCAAAATCTTTGTTATTAACTTCACATTCTTTATTTTTCATCTGAATATAGTTTTACAATCCACGGTACCAATCAAGAAAATCAGCAAAGCTATCTAAGCTATCACCACAATGATTTGAATTTCCAAAATTCAATATTTGAGTAGAGCAGAAAAGATCGGGCTTATATTTCAAACTCTAATCTGGTTACTCACCTGAAAGCTTCAACCATCTTAACAAAGACTAGTAAATATATTATATTTTTATAATAACTAAATTCTATATATCTTTTATTTAATAAAATGAAAATAATATACATAATTCAAAATTTCATTAACTAGTTATACAAAATTAAAATGATATTTTTTATTTAGATATTACTGATAAAAAAACCTCAATATCAAAAGAAATAAAAAAATAAAAAATTACATTTGCAACCACCTTTCTACGACTGATTTTCGTAGCTAATTGATGACGTGAAGCTTTCTGCTACGGCATTTTGGTCACTAATATTCCTCGTCGCAGATGTAATGCGACAAAATCTTCTTCTTTTTTTTTGTTTGGGGGAGGGGGATATTATAGCAACGGCTTTTAGCAACCACGTGCGGTTCCTGATACTATGATGATATGGCACTTTTACAGACCGCGTTCTCTACTTCACTTGTTTACTTTAAGCAAGAATCACTAATTTGATGATATGGCACTATTAGAGACCGCGTTCTCTACTTCACTTGTTTACTTTAAGCAAGAATCACTAATTTTAAACTCACCCAAACGACCCCTATCACAAATTAGGAGTATGAGCCGATAAAAAAGATAAGGGAAAATAGATTTTTTCGCCATGCAACTTATTGTGTATTTAGAAACTTACCACTAAATTATGATTTCTTTTTCTTTTTGTCACTAATGTTAAGTTTGGATTTTTTTTTTGTCATTAACGTTAGGTTCGGATTTGATTATTAACACTATGTTATTCTTTTTAGCATTATTATAATTATAGTAGTATATAATTAATTATAGTAGTATTGTGCAATATTATGGTGATGTGTCTATATCTTTATAATAGCACTCCATATGTGCGCCAGGTAGTTTATGTTGGAGGACGAGAGTTTGACACACATTTTAAGGCTTCTAAAAGATTTAGTTTCATAAATTATTTTAATTTTTTTTCTGAATAAAAATTTAATGATTGGATTTTTATACACAAAAAAAAATCTCAAAATTAGGTTATGGAACTATGTTTTATAAGAATTGGGAACCTCAAAATACATATCAAGCAAGAAGAAAAACTATAAATAAATGAGATCGACCGAGGGAGTAATAATAAGATAAATGAGTGGTAAAATTTGGAAGAATTATAATTAGAATTCTAAAAATTCATTAAATCATCAATCTGAAATCAATGACTTGAAACAATTTATTATTTACAATCAATTCTCAAGTAAAACTGAGTCAAGTGATACTATATTTTTGTGGAATTCAACCACCAATTTAGATATCATATAAACCTAAAATCAAGGTTAAGAAATTCTATAATTGTCTATTATCTATATTTGTTATAGTATTCATCCTTATTCTTGTACAATAATATAAAAAATTTAAGATGACATCTAACCTTGAATTTTATTGAGTAAAGCACGAGAAAAATTCATCAAAGGTAGTTTGTGACGACTTGGATTTTCGAAAATTATTTTATTATTTTTATTCATGATTTTTCAAGAAAAATGAGGAATGAAATCCAAAATTTTATTCAATTTGATAATTTTAAAAAATATTTATTTTAATTTATTTCAATAAATTACTTTAGTAAGCAAACTAAAAATACTTTAGTATGCAAACTTTTAGAAATTGCATATCGCAACCCATTGGTTATTTTATGTGCTTCATTCTGCACCCCTTCGTCAAAACTTTAATGCCTCAATTGCCATATACAATTTCCAAATATGAAGAGAAGTTCACTTTATCATTTCTTTCAAAACCTGAACATATCTTTCACCAAAGCACCTGCGCAACTAGCTTTCATATTGTCATGTGCATTTAGTTGGTGCAGGTTAATTCTCTTCATATTTGGGGAAGTTGATGCGAAATGTTCGAGAAAACACATCAAACTTTTAATCTGTACATTATTATTATAAAGATTTAATATGTTTGTCATGTTGAATATTGAGAAATTTGGTATCTTGCAATTATTTGTTAGAAGTGGTGCTAATGTATAGCATTTGCGTTTTTGTTTTTAGGTCTGGACCAGTGATGGAGCTGTGGGAAAAGAAGTCATAACCAGGCTCCGGAAACTTGTGCTAAACGGGTGGCACTGTTGTTCATTACCGTGTAAGACTATATAAATTTGTGATGTTAGATGACCTGGATCTCTTGGATTTCAGATTTGTGTAAGACTATATAAATTTCAGATTTTTATATTACCAAAAATTATAATTCACAAGTATATAATATATTTCAAATATAATATAACTAAAATAGTAGGATATAATTCAGTTAAGAAGATTGTTTCAATTAGAATAGAATTGGTTTTAAATGTAAACAATTATGAATAGAACAATATTTTCAAGATAGGCAAATTCGGAGTGTAATCAATTATCGAAACAACCTTTGTTGTTCAAATTTTATAATTCCAACATTTCTATGAAACTTTCAAACTTATCATTTTTAAGACTTCCTTCATCAGAATAATAATTTTCTGAAAATATTTAATAAGATGATGCATTTCCATCATTAATTGGACGATACGGGTGATCAACCACATAAAGTCTTGGTTCCGAATTCTGGACATAAGTCTTCTCCGTTGCGAAATTGGCGCTCATGATAGGCATCTAATTGGCCTCAACAACTATACTACTCTTTAGTCTCTTATGCTAAGCACATTATTCAAAATCTTTGTTATTAACTTCACATTCTTTATTTTTCATCTGAATATAGTTTTACAATCCACGGTACCAATCAAGAAAATCAGCAAAGCTATCTAAGCTATCACCACAATGAATTTGAATTTCCAAAATTCAATATTTGAGTAGAGCAGAAAAGATCGGGCTTATATTTCAAACTCTAATCTGGTTACTCACCTGAAAGCTTCAACCATCTTAACAAAGACTAGTAAATATATTATATTTTTATAATAACTAAATTCTATATATCTTTTATTTAATAAAATGAAAATAATATACATAATTCAAAATTTCATTAACTAGTTATAAAAAATTAAAATGATATTTTTTATTTAGATATTACTGATAAAAAAACCTCAATATCAAAAGAAAAAAAAAATAAAAAATTACATTTGCAACCACCTTTCTACGACTGATTTTCGTAGCTAATTGATGACGTGAAGCTTCTGCTACGGCATTTTGGTCACTAATATTCCTCGTCGCAGATGTAATGCGACAAAATCTTCTTCTTTTTTTGTGTTTGGGGGAGGGGGATATTATAGCAACGGCTTTTAGCAACCACGTGCGGTTCCTGATACTATGATGATATGGCACTTTTAGAGACCGCGTTCTCTACTTCACTTGTTTACTTTAAGCAAGAATCACTAATTTGATGATATGGCACTACTAGAGACCGCGTTCTCTACTTCACTTGTTTACTTTAAGCAAGAATCACTAATTTTAAACTCACCCAAACGACCGCTATCACAAATTACAAATTAGGAGTATGAGCCGATAAAAAAGATAAGGGAAAATAGATTTTTTCGCCATGCAACTTATTGTGTATTTAGAAACTTACCACTAAATTATGATTTCTTTTCTTTTTGTCACTAATGTTAAGTTTGGATTTTTTTTTTGGTCATTAACGTTAGGTTCGGATTTGATTATTAACACTATGTTATTCTTTTTAGCATTATTATAATTATAGTAGTATATAATTAACTATAGTAGTATTGTGCAATATTATGGTGATGTGTCTATATCTTTATAATAGCACTCCATATGTGCGCCAGGTAGTTTATGTTGGAGGACGAGAGTTTGACACACATTTTAAGGCTTTTAAAAGATTTAGTTTCATAAATTATTTTAATTTTTTTTCTGAATAAAAATTTAATGATTGGATTTTTATACACAAAAAAAAAATCTCAAAATTAGGTTATGGAACTATGTTTTATAAGAATTGGGAACCTCAAAATACATATCAAGCAAGAAGAAAAACTATAAATAAATGAGATCGACCGAGGGAGTAATAATAAGATAAATGAGTGGTAAAATTTGGAAGAATTATAATTAGAATTCTAAAAATTCATTAAATCATCAATCTGAAATCAATGACTTGAAACAATTTATTATTTACAATCAATTCTCAAGTAAAACTCAGTCAAGTGATACTATATTTTTGTGGAATTCAACCACCAATTTAGATATCATATAAACCTAAAATCAATGTTAAGAAATTCTATAATTGTCTATTATCTATATTTGTTATAGTATTCATCCTTATTTTTGTACAATAATATAAAAAATTTAAGATGACATCTAACCTAACCTTGAATTTTATTGAGTAAAGCACGAGAAAAATTCATCAAAGGTAGTTTGTGACGACTTGGATTTTCGAAAATTATTTTATTATTTTTATTCATGATTTTTCAAGAAAAATGAGGAATGAAATCCAAAATTTTATTCAGTTTGATAATTTTAAAAAATATTTATTTTAATTTATTTCAATAAATTACTTTAGTATGCAAACTAAAAATACTTTAGTATGCAAACTTTTAGAAATTGCATATCGCAACCCATTGGTTATTTTATGTGCTTCATTCTGCACCCCTTCGGTCAAAACTTTAATGCCTCAATTGCCATATACAATTTCCAAATATGAAGAGAAGTTCACTTTATCATTTCTTTCAAAGCCTGAACATATCTTTCACCAAAGCACCTGCGCAACTAGCTTTCATATTGTCATGTGCATTTAGTTGGTGCAGGTTAATTCTCTTCATATTTGGGGAAGTTGATGCGAAATGTTCGAGAAAACACATCAAACTTTTAATCTGTACATTATTATTATAAAGATTTAATATGTTTGTCATGTTGAATATTGAGAAATTTGGTATCTTGCAATTATTTGTTAGAAGTGGTGCTAATGTATAGCATTTGCGTTTTTGTTTTTAGGTCTGGATCAGTGATGGAGCTGTGGGAAAAGAAGTCATAACCAGGCTCGGGAAACTTGTGCTAAACGGGTGGCACTGTTGTTCATTACCGTGTAAGACTATATAAATTTGTGATGTTAGATGACCTGGATCTCTTGGATTTCAGATTTGTGTAAGACTATATATATTTCAGATTTTTATATTACCAAAATTCTGATTCACAAGTATATAATATATTTCAAATATAATATAACTAAAATAGTAGGATATAATTCAGTTAAGAAGATTGTTTCAATTAGAATAGAATTGGTTTTAAATGAAAACAATAATGAATAGAATAATATTTTCAAGATAGGCAAATTCGGAGTGTAATCAATTATCGAAACAACCTTTGTTGTTCAAATTTTATAATTCCAAAATTTCTATGAAACTTTCAAACTTATCATTTTTAAGACTTTCTTCATCAGAATAATAATTTTCTGAAAATATTTAATAAGATGATGCATTTCCATCATTAATTGGACGATACGGGTGATCAACCACATAAAGTCTTGGTTCCAAATTCTGGACATAAAGTCTTCTCGGTTGCGAAATTGGCGCTCATGATAGGCATCTAATTGGCCTCAACAACTATACTACTCTTTAGTCTCTTATGCTAAGAACATTATTCAAAATCTTTGTTATTAACTTCACATTCTTTATTTTTCATCTGAATATAGTTTTACAATCCACGGTACCAATCAAGAAAATCAGCAAAGCTATCTAAGCTATCACCACAATGAATTTGAATTTCCAAAATTCAATATTTGAGTAGAGCAGAAAAGATCGCGCTTATATTTCAAACTCTAATCTGGTTACTCACAAAAGCTTCAACCATCTTAACAAAGACTAGTATTTATTATATTTTTATAATAACTAAATTCTATATATCTTTTATTTAATAAAATGAAAATAATATACATAATTCAAAATTTCATTAACTAGTTATAAAAAATTAAAATGATATTTTTTATTTAGATATTACTGATAAAAAAACCTCAATATCAAAAGAAATAAAAAAATAAAAAATTACATTTGCAACCACCTTTCTACGACTGATTTTCGTAGCTAATTGATGACGTGAAGCTTTCTGCTACGGCATTTTGGTCACTAATATTCCTCGTCGCAGATGTAATGCGACAAAATCTTCTTCTTTTTTTTTGTTTGGGGGAGGGGGATATTATAGCAACGGCTTTTAGCAACCACGTGCGGTTCCTGATACTATGATGATATGGCACTTTTAGAGACCGCCTTCTCTACTTCACTTGTTTACTTTAAGCAAGAATCACTAATTTGTTGATATGGCACTATTAGAGACCGCGTTCTCTACTTCACTTGTTTACTTTAAGCAAGAATCACTAATTTTAAACTCACCCAAACGACCCCTATCACAAATTAGGAGTATGAGCCGAAAAAAAAGATAAGAGAAAATAGATTTTTTCGCCATGCAACTTATTGTGTATTTAGAAACTTACCACTAAATTATGATTTCTTTTTCTTTTTGTCACTAATGTTAAGTTTGGATATTTTTTTTTGGTCATTAACATTAGGTTCGGATTTGATTATTAACACTATGTTATTCTTTTTAGCATTATTATAATTAAAGTAGTATATAATTAATTATAGTAGTATTGTGCAATATTATGGTGATGTGTCTATATCTTTATAATAGCACTCCATATGTGCGCTAGGTAGTTTATGTTGGAGGACGAGAGTTTGACACACATTTTAAGGCTTTTAAAAGATTTAGTTTCATAAATTATTTTAATTTTTTTTTCTGAATAAAAATTTAATGATTGTATTTTTATACACAAAAAAAATCTCAAAATTAGGTTATGGAACTATGTTTTATAAGAATTGGGAACCTCAAAATACATATCAAGCAAGAAGAAAAACTATAAATAAATGAGATCGACCGAGGGAGTAATAATAAGATAAATGAGTGGTAAAATTTGGAAGAATTATAATTAGAATTCTAAAAATTCATTAAATCATCAATCTGAAATCAATGACTTGAAACAATTTATTATTTACAATCAATTCTCAAGTAAAACTGAGTCAAGTGATACTATATTTTTGTGGAATTCAACCACTAATTTAGATATCATATAAACCTAAAATCAAGGTTAAGAAATTCTATAATTGTCTATTATCTATATTTGTTATAGTATTCATCCTTATTTTTGTACAATAATATAGAAATTTAAGATGACATCTAACCTTGAATTTTATTGAGTAAAGCACGAGAAAAATTCATCAAAGGTAGTTTGTGACGACTTGGATTTTCGAAAATTATTTTATTATTTTTATTCATGATTTTTCAAGAAAAATGAGGAATGAAATCCAAAATTTTATTCAGTTTGATAATTTTAAAAAATATTTATTTTAATTTATTTCAATAAAATAATGGTTTTAAATTATTTTTGTTTTAGTCGCACCAAATCCAGACCATGGGATTTGAGGGATGTCGGATTTGAGGGATTGCATAAATTTAAAAAACTCAACACAAATTATGAAATTAAATATTTTAAAAATTTTCAAGTTCAAATAAATTAAAATGAAAGAACTTTTCTACATATTATATAATATCATATTAAGATAAGAAATATCAAAAATACTATAATTATATCTATATAATTTTTTTATTTTTTTATTAAATTATAATGATGTTAATTATGACCACTATGAGGTTAAGATGTGACCCCAAGTTTCCTAGAACATTTTAAAAACCTAAGATAAATATTAATAAAATAAATAAAGTTGACAACTAAAATATGAGGATTGCATGCCTATTATAATATTGAAAACAACCTGTTTACTTAGGGTTACCATAAACTTAATATATGTTATTAGCTAAAACCCTTGACAAGAAGCCAAATTAATAACCAAATATTTGAATAAGATACAACAACTTAAAAATCGCTCCAGAATAGTCGAAAAAATACTCTACCTGGTTCTCAAAGTGGAACCTAAACAATTGTCCATTTTCAATCCTACCCGGAAGCGCAACAACTATAACTCGAATAGTAGGATATAATTGAGTTATGAAGAGTGTTTCAATTACAATAAAATTGGTTTCAAATTAAAACAATAATGAATAGAATATTTTATAGATACACAAATTCAGGGTGTGATCAATTATCAAAAACTTTTAAATTCAACCTTTATGTGAAAATTTCCAACTTATCATTTCTAAACCTTATTTGCCTTAGAATAATATTTTTCTTATATTATTTAATAATACAATGCATTTCCATAATTAATTGAACAATACAAATGGTCAGCTAGGTAAAGACTTGGTCCCCGATCCTAACATAAAGTCTTCCCTGGTTCAAAATTGGGGCTCCTAATAGACATCTAATTGGCCTCAACAGTCTAATCTCTAACTACATTATTCAAATTATTTATTATTAACTTTATATGCTTTCTTTTTCATTCTAAAATACTTTCAAAACCAACTTTATGAAAGTCTGAATATAACTATAAAATCCACAATACGGCTCAAAAAAATCAACAAAGCTATCTAAGCCATTAGCAGAATGAACTTGAATTTTTAAGATTCCATATTTAAGTAGAGGACAGAAGATGAGGCTTATATTTCAAACTCAGATCTCGTTACTAACCTGAAAACTTTAACCATCTCTATAAAGACTAGTAAATTTACTATATTTTAAAAATATGTAAATTCTATATATCTTTTATTTAATAAAATAAAAATAATATAAATAAATCAAAATTTCATTAACCGGTAATATAAAATAAAAATAATATTTTATTATTAAGATATAACTGATCACCTTTTGACTGATTTCCGTAGCTAATTGATGACATGAAGTGTTCTGGAATGACATTTGGTCGCTAATAAACTAGTCGAAGATGTGGTGCGACAAAATCTTTTTTTTTTTGCAGGGGAGGGGATCGACGACTTTTAACAACCACGTGCAGTCGCTAATTCTATGGTGATATGGCACTTTTAGCAAAAAGGTTTGGTCACAACAAAGGGGTAGTCACTAAAAGACTTGGCGCCAATTTTCTCATCATTTTTTTTGAGAAAATATTTCAGTGTGACGAATTAGCGATGGTGGTCCATTGCCATTGGGGTATTAGAGACAATGATATTTGTCATCGTGGATAGCGCCGATGTTCAGATTTAGCGACATCCTTGTGATCGCTAATAATATTGGTCGCTGATGGGCCCGTTTCTTGTAGTGTCTCTTCACACTACATATGAAATTATTGAGGAGGAAGTCATCTCTTTAACTTATGGTCATGTTTATTGAAAAAATGGAACATAAATTTAGCTTGGTACTATTTGTTTGTAGGAGAAACAATTTTCATTGAATTGGATCAATTGGGCTTTTTGTTGTCCATACATATTGACTCCCAATTGCAATTATATGTACTATACGGCCTTTTGAAAAATGATAGGCCCATTAATTCAATAACAATAATCATCATATATAAAAAGAAGATAATCGTAATTAGTGTAGCGGCCGCAGACAGCCGACACAAAATATCAAAATCTTCAATCTCATCAATCGGCGGCTACATTCAATTACTCGACACGCGATTAAACAATCTGGTTTGCATTCAGAGGTAATTATCTTTGTGTTAATAGTATATCATTGAATATACATCTGATATTGTAAGTCTAAATGTAAAGACAACCCTATCTGTTACATAGGGATGATAACTCAACAATAGAACAGGACAAGTAAATAACACTACACCTGCACCGAAATCGGAAGATACGAAGACAAAGGTTGAAGAAGCCATCTACAGTCTTGAAGGAATAAGTTCACCGGAAGAAGTTCATTAATATGTTCATGCCTCAGTGAAGAATAAAGATTGAAGTATTCAAGATTGTGGAAGCAATGAAGATGTTGTCCAAGTACTCGAAAGATTTCAGTGCAACCCCTGAAGCAAGATATTTCAGGATATCTTGGTTGGTTATTTGTAATCAACAAATTGAAGCAATACTCAAGTCTGGTGTGACTGATTAAGTACGTTGTCAAGAAAAGAAGACGGAGAATCAATTCTGTATTAGTCGTTCGTGAACCAGACCAGTGCACAGGACGTCAGTACGTGTGAATTGGATTCGAAGGATTCAATCAAGAATAACTTAATCAAGTCAAGGCAAAGCGACCTCCAAATTAACTAGTAAACACTTATATGTATATATGTGTAACATATATGTATATATATAAGTGTGCTAGATTGTTCTAAGTTAGAACAAGGAAGAAATGGAGCAAGCTAGAGAGGAACAAGGAAGAAATGGAGCAAGCTAGAAAAGAACAAGGAAGGAATGGAACAAGGAAGGAATTAATTATTAATTCTTCCTTGCGCCAATATTGGAACAAGGAAGGAATTAATATTAATTCTTCCTTGCGCCAAGAGTGGAACAAGGAAAGAATTATTTATTATAATTCTTCCTTGCTCCAAATTAATCAGCCAGCCATTTCTCCTTGCGCCAAAATGGAACAAGGAAACAATTTTGTTCCTTGCGCCAAAATGGAACAAGGAAACAATTTTGTTCCTTGCGCCAAAATGGAACAAGGAAACAATTTTGTTCCTTGCGCCAAAATGGAACAAGGAAACAATTTTGTTCCTTGCGCCAAAATGGAACAAGGAAACAATTTTGTTCCTTGCGCCAAAATGGAACAAGGAAACAATTTTGTTCCTTGCGCCAAAATGGAACAAGGAAACAATTTTTGTTCCTTGCGCCAATTTGTATATTAAACAATTCTTTTGAATTGTTTCAACTGGAACGAGGAAGGAATTCACACATAATTTCTTCCTTGCGCCGTTTGATTTATTTAAACAATTCTTCTGAATTGTTTTGGCGCAAGTTGAAGGAGGAGCAAGGTAGATTGGAGCAAGGAAGCTAATACAAGGAACGAGGAAGCTTTGTTCTGATTGGTTGAAACCTTCCTTGCGCCAAGAGCAAGCACCAGCTGAGTGTTGAATCCAAAGTCTATAAATAGAGGCTTTGTGTTTCATTTTGAACACACAACTACAACTACCCACATTACACACTTTGTAAAGGGCACACACTACACACATACGAGAGCTTAGATAGAAGATCTGTTTTGATAGGCGTTTGTGTGTAGAGTGTATTGTAGTCTCTGCAGCCAACCTTCGGGTTTGGATTTATAGCACCTTCGAGGTATTTATCAATATACAGATATACCTTGGAAAATATTGTGTGTTGGTTTAATATTTTCATATCCTCAGAAACTGACCCAATAAATATCCGGAACACGAAACACATTACAGGACTGCAATTTATTTATCCGCAAGATTTGAAAGAATTTTAAATTGTAGTGAGTATCGTATTCAACCCCCCCTTCTACGATACTTTGGACCTAACAATTGGTATCAGAGCCAGGTTGATTGATATACATATAATAATAATTGGTACTGAAAGCTCACAAGATGTTGAAAGAATTGACGGAAACAACTACGGTTCATTCCATTTCATGGTGTGAACTTATGGTTGATGATTCTCTTGAATCAATTGTCTTCACAGACATTGAGGAGGACTTAGGCCTTTGCCATAATTAAGCCTTTGTCTAACCTCCCAGAGCAAACAACTCTGGATCCTTAATTGGATAAGCCACTTAGTGGTTGGCAACTTGTGGACCATGATTCAGATTTATCTGATGAGTCTATAGGGACTGGGAATTACGAACTCCCATTGCACCACCGGTGACCCCCTTTAAGGGTGGCTAAGGTGATTTTCTTGCAGGTACTCAGCATTTTGGAAGCTTAGTATTTGTGTGGAGGGATACACTTACAGAACTCGTGAGTGACACCCTTACCCAAAAACCGAGAGAAAATTGAGTGTCGAGTGATACACCTGCAGAACATTTAGTGAGATAACCACTGATTACCAAATTTATACCTAAAGGCAAAGTGGATACTTTCACTGAAATGTTCGACTGACTGCCGTTGGAGCCATGTTGAGATGTTATCGAAACCATACCAGGGATCTAACAATTGGTATTGCGACCTAACAATATCGGGAAGCTTTATCATTTGGTAACACCAAAGGGACACGATTGTCAGATATTACTCATTACTTTTCCGTTTGGAACCTATTCTTTCAGCATAGGAACCAACCCAATCAAAGTAAACCCTTCTTCTGAACTCTTTCTTCGACCCCAGCTTTAGCGTTGTGTAGTTCTCTATGGGGAGATTATCTTTTGGTACAGGAAGTATTGTACACATTCCTTGACCATATTTGATACCACATATCCTCGGAGGATTCCACAACTAAGGGGGAGAATATATTTAGGGGGAGAATATATGAAAGGGAGAAGAAAAAGTAAGTTAGCTTTCTTCTGCTGTCTACAACTAAGGGGGAGTAAACTACTCTTTAACTGTGTAATACGGAGGAGGAGATTCATCTTTCAACTAAGGAGGAGGATTGATCTTTCATCTAAGGGGAGATAGCTACTTATCACCAAGGGGTACTTGATCAAGGTAATGGGAGGAGAAGTAATAACAACTCATGTACACCTCACCACTGTGTTGTATTCTTATTCAGGTGGTACGTGGTATGATTCCTAGGAAGTAGTGGTATTGGTTCACCACTATATTTGTCAGAGGGAGAAGCATAAGCAAAGACTTGTTTCTTTACTTTTGAGGAATCATGGTGATACATTTATTCTTCAGAAAGTGGTACACAAGAACTTATTCATCACCACTGAAGAATTTAAAGAAGCTGCTGATTGTTCTTTGCATAATGGAATGTTTTGAATTCTCTTCAAGACAAACTATGAGGATGATCTGGCAAGTAAGCAAGAGCCAGAGAAATAAAGGTGATATGCACATCTGTTATTTCTATTCATGAAATCTGGAAATGTATTATATGATCCAGAAACTTTGTAGCATTATTTACTAGTCCAGGACTTTACTTTTTCTAGTGTTAGTTGAGTTATCCTCCAGAGGATTTGCTTGTTATGATTAACAAACAAATAGGGGGAGATTGTAAGTCTAAATGTAAAGACAACCCTATCTGTTACATAGGGATGATAACTCAACAATAGAACAGGACAAGTAAATAACACTACGACAGCACCGAAATCGGAAGATACGAAGACAAAGGTTGAAGAAGCCATCTACAGTCTTGAAGGAATAAGTTCACCGGAAGAAGTTCATTAATATGTTCATGCCTCAGTGAAGAATAAAGATTGAAGTATTCAAGATTGTGGAAGCAATGAAGATGTTGTCCAAGTACTCGAAAGATTTCAGTGCAACCCCTGAAGCAAGATATTTCAGGATATCTTGGTTGGTTATTTGTAATCAACAAATTGAAGCAATACTCAAGTCTGGTGTGACTGATTAAGTACGTTGTCAAGAAAAGAAGACGGAGAATCAATTCTGTATTAGTCGTTCGTGAACCAGACCAGTGCACAGGACGTCAGTACGTGTGAATTGGATTCGAAGGATTCAATCAAGAATAACTTAATCAAGTCAAGGCAAAGCGACCTCCAAATTAACTAGTAAACACTTATATGTATATATGTGTAACATATATGTATATATATAAGTGTGTTAGATTGTTCTAAGTTAGAACAAGGAAGAAATGGAGCAAGCTAGAGAGGAACAAGGAAGAAATGGAGCAAGCTAGAGAGGAACAAGGAAGGAATGGAACAAGGAAGGAATTAATAATTTTAATTTCTTCCTTGCGCCAAGATTGGAACAAGGAAGGAATTAATATTAACTCTTCCTTGCGCCAAGATTGGAACAAGGAAGGAATTAATATTAACTCTTCCTTGCGCCAAGAGTGGAACAAGGAAAGAATTATTTATTATAATTCTTCCTTGCTCCAAATTCATCAGCCAGCCATTTCTCCTTGCGCCAAAATGGAACAAGGAAGGATTTAGTATTTAAATCTTCCTTGCGCCAAATCCTCAATCAGCCAATTCTTCCTTGCGCCAATTGGAACAAGGAAAGAATTGCTTTCCTTGCGCCAGTTGGAACAAGGAACGAATCAATTTCTTCCTTGCGCTAATTTATTTAATAAACAATTCGTTTGAATTGTTTTGAATGGAACGAGGAAGGAAATTGTTTCCAATTTCTTCCTTGCGCCATTTAAATCATTTTAACAATTCTTCTGAATTGTTTTGGCGCAAGAACGAGGAAGGATGGAACGAGGAAGCTTTAATTTGATTGGTTGAAAGCTTCCTTGCGCCAAGCGCAAGCACCAGCTGAGTGTTGAATCCCAAAGTCTATAAATAGAGGCTTTGTGTTTCATTTTGAACACACAACTACAACTACCCACATTACACACTTTGTAAAGTGCACACACTACACACATACGAGAGCTTAGATAGAAGATCTGTTTTGATAGGCGTTTGTGTGTAGAGTGTATTGTAGTCTCTGCAGCCAACCTTCGGGTTTGGATTTATAGCACCTTCGAGGTATTTATCAATATACAGATATACCTTGGAAAATATTGTGTGTTGGTTTAATATTTTCATATCCTCAGAAACCGACCCAATAAATATCCGGAACACGAAACCCATTACAGGACTGCACTGAATTTATTTATCCGCAAGATTCGAAAGACTTTTAAATTGTAGTGAGTATCGTATTCAACCCCCCCTTCTACGATACTTTGGACCTAACAGATATATCTATCTAGACACACAATTAATTGAACAATACAAATGGTCAGCTAGGTAAAGACTTGGTCCCCGATCCTAACATAAAGTCTTCCCTGGTTCAAAATTGGGGCTCCTAATAGACATCTAATTGGCCTCAACAGTCTAATCTCTAACTACATTATTCAAAATATTTATTATTAACTTTATATGCTTTCTTTTTCATTCTAAAATACTTTCAAAACCAACTTTATGAAAGTCTGAATATAACTATAAAATCCACAATACGGCTCAAAAAAATCAACAAAGCTATCTAAGCCATTAGCAGAATGAACTTGAATTTTTAAGATTCCATATTTAAGTAGAGGACAGAAGATGAGGCTTATATTTCAAACTCAGATCTCGTTACTAACCTGAAAACTTTAACCATCTCTATAAAGACTAGTAAATTTACTATATTTTAAAAATATGTAAATTCTATATATCTTTATTTAATAAAATAAAAATAATATAAATAAATCAAAATTTCATTAACCGGTAATATAAAATAAAAATAATATTTTATTATTAAGATATAACTGATCACCTTTTGACTGATTTCCGTAGCTAATTGATGACATGAAGTGTTCTGGAATGACATTTGGTCGCTAATAAACTAGTCGCAGATGTGGTGCGACAAAATCTTTTTTTTTTTGCAGGGGAGGGGATCGACGACTTTTAACAACCACGTGCAGTCGCTAATTCTATGGTGATATGGCACTTTTAGCAAAAAGGTTTGGTCACAACAAAGGGGTAGTCACTAAAAGACTTGGCGCCAATTTTCTCATCATTTTTTTTGAGAAAATATTTCAGTGTGACGAATTAGCGATGGCGGTCCATTGCCATTGGGGTATTAGAGACAATGATATTTGTCATCGTGGATAGCGCCGATGTTCAGATTTAGCGACATCCTTGTGATCGCTAATAATATTGGTTGCTGATGGGCCCGTTTCTTGTAGTGTCTCTTCACACTACATATGAAATTATTGAGCAGGAAGTCATCTCTTTCAGACACACACATACACACACATATATGTTAATTTTGTATGAGATGCCTAATCCATGTTGTTTCATAAGATTCGTTGAGCGTCGAAGGACCAAGGTATCGTTCAACTCATATCATCTTAATTACCCCATTAAATTAGGTGTTTTCTATCTACCATGTCTTTGATATTCGGATTAATTTACTCATTTATGTGAATTTAGTTTGTTTTACTTCAGATCTATACTCTTGTAAATGAACTAAGAGATCAAATGATTTTTAAACTTATTTTACTCAGTGATATATATTGTGACATGTCTTTTACTTTTTTAGCATGTTAAAATATTTTAGCATGTGATTTTTAAACTTGTTTTAATACAAGCACAATATATTCTTTCATATAGATGACGTACAATCGTAATCATAGGCAGTTCCCTCCTCGATGAAATTAACAATTTTTTGTTGCATTTTAAGTTAAACATATTGACTTCCCGTAAAGTAGGTGTCAAACCGATAATTTGAATACAGATATGTGTGTAATCGTATCCGGATGCGAATATGAAAATTCATATTCATATCCGGATCCGAATATGATATTTTTTAGAGGATAATATATTAATATTTGAATCCGGATCCGACGGATACTATCCAGATACGGATAATATCCGGATCTGAATCTGATTTTTCATCAAAACTTTATTTTTATAAAAAAAAATTTTGTAAAAAATGAGTTAAGAATTAAAGTTATTGAAATAACACCTAGAGGGGGGTGAATAGGTGTAATTAGCTACCAACGTCAGTTTTAAACTTTTACTGGATATTTCAGCTTACTGTTTTGCAATTATAGCAGGCTGTTATGAGAGCAGATATCAAAACAATAAAGAGCATAAAAGTAAATCAGACACAAGCTATTTTAGCCAGGTTCGACCCCTATATCTAATGGTCTACGTCCTGATCCTTTACCAACTCTGTAAGAGAATATATTATTAGTTAAAATCAAACAATTACAAAATAAAAATATATTTTCCCTTTACCCAGTCACTAAAACAGCTTGCTGTTATCCCTTTAACCTTGAGCAACTTGCAACTAGCTTCCCACTGAATTCTCCAAGCAACTCGTTCCGTGAACCTCTGAATTCGTGAGCTTCCTCTCCTTGAATTCCTTCGTTCCTGAACCCTTTGCACTTGAGAATCAATGTAACTAATTACCTAGCTCTTCCCGTTCTAATCCACTAAGAACCGTTGCTAGTTTCAGTGACTAATCACAATAATCAATTACAAGAAGAATGATTACAACTCAAAAGTATTCTCTAAATAATATATAATAGCAGTGAACAATTCAAGCTCGAAGTTTAGAGAAAGATTGATGCTTTTCAAAGTGAGTTAATTGCTTATATGAAAAACACATGAGCCATATATATATTGAAATAATATAATGGCTAGATATCTGAATTTCTCCATCAACGTTCTTGTGAACGTTGTTCTCAACGTTTGAGAGAAATCATATGCAAAACTATAGGAGTTTAGGGTTTGAATAACATTTAAAAATCAGCTCCTATAATTTAGGGATAAGATAAAAGTTGTTAAGTGAAAAGATTTTGAATTCTTCCCAAGTTCTTCCTATATTTAGAATTTTTTTTATTAATTTTAAATGAGCTTAAAACGTTCACTAAAACTATATACTAAACAGAGAATTTACAATATATAAGTCTTAACCCTGTATAAATCTTGAGTTCAAAATCCGGGTAGAACACTGCTTCTGTCCAGACTCTATTAAGCTTGCTGTTATCACATAACAGCTTGCTGTTTTTAACTCCTGCAAAACTGAATTAGCAAATACAAATTGGCAGGCTAAAGCAAGCAATAACAAAATAGTAGGCTATTATAATAAAGCAGCTTGCTGAAGTGTGATCATCAAAACTTGTAATTTATCGTTATTAAAGACGGTTTATATTTATTCAAATATTAATTTTATTTATCTTCTAATATAAACTTGTTATCTTTAAAATATTAAACTCAAAGTATATTATGATATATGTCTATAATATTTTACAATTATATAAAATTTATCTAAATATATTATTGTATGAATACATATATTAATACACACATAATAAAGTTATTGAACTTATATTAAAAATATATATAGTATCTAAAAAACATATATATTTAATTTCAGATTCGAATGTTATAGGATATACGAATATACCAATATCCGTCTCCGTATTTGACATTGTCGGATTCAGATGCGGATAATATCCGTTTGATCTCACATACGAATAATATACGCTTTACCGTGAATACGAATTTTTCGGACTTTTTTGAAAGCCTCACCGTAAAGTTATCTAGCATGTTTCAAACTAAAATGGATTCTACAAACTCCACCTTTTTTACTTATATTTAAATTCATCCTTATAATTTGGTACATGCTAGAATCATCTCCTCATCTTTAAATAATCACCATTGTTCACAAGAGCTTGGAATATGAAATGGTTTGATAAGATTAGAATGAATCTGTCATGAACAAAATGACAGTCAAGTGTAAAATATTTTGTTTTGGGACGGAAAATCGGATCAACAGCTATATCTAATGCGGCTTGATTGTCACTAAGCAATAAAAGTGGAGAGTTTGGTGATATTATAGTTTGGATATCAAAAGTGTGAGCCCTGATAGTTCACAGGCAGTGTCAGCAATAGCACCGAGCTCAACCTTCACACTTGAATGTGATACGACCTTTTGTTTGCTTGAGTGCCTGAACCAGAGAACAACCGAGCATCACAAACATACCAGTATTACTCCTAAGCATGTCATTTAAGTCGAGAGTGGAGCCCCAATCACTATTGCAAAAGGCCTCTAAATTTAAAAAGAACTAGAAGTAATAGATATGCTAATTTTCCAACCACAATCTAGACGCGTTTTTGAGACCGTAGATAGACTTTATCAACAAGCAAACAAAACCACTAGGATACAATGGATGACCTTCCGATAATGCCTTGTAAACCTCTTCAAGTAAACCACCATGAAAAAAGGCATTGTTAATATCTAACTGGTGGATATCCCATTGTTTAACAACACAAATAGTTAAAAGAGTCTGGACAGTAGCCATTTTAGTAATGGGAGAAAATGTATAATAGTAATCTTGTGCTTTAATTTGAGTGTTGCCTTGAGCTACCAAACGAGCTCTAAATTTGTCTATATAACCATCGGCCAAATACAGAACTTTGGAGAACCACTTATATCCCATAATCATTTTGCTAGGAGGTGATGGAACAACCTTCCAAGTCTTATTTTTTTTCTAAAGCACTCAATTTTTTGTTCATGGCTTCATTATAAATAAATGGCTTATAAATAGTTGTTTAACTGTTTGCTGACAACACAAACGAAAACAGATGTAGGAGGGGAGTAATGAGAAAAATTGTATTTGTCATCATCAATAGGACATGTTAAAAGAATGGTGTTTGCTTGCAAAGAAGACTGGCCGGTAGCAGGATGGAAAGGCTGATCTGGAGTGATATAATCTTTCATCGATGTGTTTGTAAAGGAGGATGATGGAAGTTGTGTTGGAGAAGTAGTTGATGAAGTAGGAGAAAATGTGGTAGTAGGTATGGTAATGAGAAGCTTATAGAAGAACTGGTAGGGAAGGTCTATTATTGGATCTTTTTGGGATTTAGACCGAAATTGTTGATGATTGTCCTGGCAAGGTGACCATCATTGCCAAAGATGGTGTTGGAGCAGAATCATGAGACTGTATCTGTTTTTTTTTCTTGCTTGAGGAACATAAAAGCCTGATTAATAGACGACCAATGATTCATCGTGAGTAGCTGACCACGAACTGCGGTGTGGCTTGAATGAAGACCTATGAGAACTGAGTTAAACGAGTCCTCTCAAGATGCATAGCCCCAATCTCTAGAAGAAGCACATGTGCACTTAACAGGAGACTATACAAAGCTTGAAGTTCCCTAGCTCGAGCTTCAGAAGAACTCGCTGAGTTTCATAAAATTTTCACTACTAACTGCAGAAAATTATTGAGCAAGTTCATTCTAGATAGCATAAGCACTATCTATAAAATGCATACTGTTACTGATATCATCCGGGACCATGTTCAAGATCTTGGTAATTACAATATGATTGACGCGTTTCCATGGTGCATGTAAAGGTGATGTGTCAACTAGGAAAGGGAAACTCACAGTGACAATGACAAGCTTATCTTTAGCAGACAAGGCGATTTGCATTGAACATTTCCAAGAAGCATAATTCTCAGATCCTACTAATTTCTTGGAAATCAAGATCAAATCAGGATGATCATTATAATGAAGATATAGCGGATGTGAATTGTTTCCAATAGAGTGAGAATAGATTCTGGATGTGTTATCAGCATAGAGTGTGTGTTGATACAAGCAGTGTTGTTTTTGTTTGGTGAGAGATTAACCATATCAGAGAGATTACGCAGGACAATGTTAGCATAAGACATTTAAGTGAAGTACAAATCCTAACAAATGAACTCAGTCGCGATCAAAACATAATCGCAATGACAGAGAAAACATAAGAACATCAAGAACAAGCTGATCACAAGAACACAAGAAACAGTGATTGTAACATTAATAAGCTACTAGTTTGAGCTGACTATAATAAGTGCAAGACTTTTAACTATAATCTTTTCCCTTGATTCATCATCAAATCATATGTGGATTATAACATTGATCTCAAACTTCATATTTGTTTGTAAGATGTGATTTATTAAATCCCCTGTCTAAATATTACTTGCTCACTTTTTCAAGTTCTTTATTAAGGATAAGAAGAAATATAGTCTATCTCTTCACAAGATTTCTTTTTATAAGAAGGTTCATGATATGGACTAAATTACATATCCTGTATTCTTAGATTTATATATTTCTAAACATATGCGTAATGTGTAGTCTGGTGACATCTTGGGTAATATGATGTTGCAGGTATTCATCTCTGACATGGATGGCAATAAACCAGGAAATATTGTTTCCCCTGCTGGAAGTCGTAATTCCAGACCGATAGTTGCACCCATGAGGATCAACAACATCTACATTGATTTCACCTGTTATAAAATACAGCAAGTTGGTGGAAACCATGGCAACAATATACCAAAAAGGTGATGACCTTTAAACTTAAACATTTTGCTGTCTTTTCTCCAACTATCAGTTAATTGTGCATCTGCAGTCACTTGGCGCGTGCTCACATTGCTTCATGATCTTTAATTAAGTAATCGAAACAATGAGAAAGGATGTCGAGGAAATATGAAAAACAATACTTGTGTGCAAGAATACCTCAAGGGAACTCGAAAATTTATCAAAGGACAATGCTGATAAGCAGGAAAGAAGGAAATCTCAGGTGGAAGAATCTAAGAAAAAGGCAAATGAAAGAAACAATGGAGCTGGCTTTAATCTGAGGTAAACTTTCTATTTTTTAATTTATGTTCTCCATCTGGTACTAAGAGCTGGAAAAGGCTAAAAGTGATGGAAACATGAAGGAGTTATTATGCACATACCTGATCACTTATTATGAAACTCTTGTCATATCACACATTTAGCAAAAAAATATACTATCGATTTCTATTTGAAAATTAAAAGAAATAAAAATATGAGGCTGCAGTAGTGAAGCTTTCCATAATAGTATTTGAAAGTACTGCCTGAAGAGCCTTCGAATGATATGCCAACATTTCAGGTTGTCAATGTGGTTGAGGACTTGGACACAGAACAAGCAGAAGGCACTGGTATATGCAACAGGAAGAGGCGTAAACAAGCTTCAGCAAAATGGTAATCTCTTTTGCTCTTCTTATTCTTTGAAATTAATGTAAAATATGTGCAGAAAACAACATCGAGCTTAATCTGTCTATTTACCACAGAACTTTTCCGCCTATTTCGTCATAATTAATAGCATTTACAACTGTCTTAAGTTTAGCCACATGGACCCACTGCTCAATTTATCAATAGTGATTTAAATATACACTTTTGGTTTCTGCACTTCTCGTTCATTATTCTAGCATGCTAAATTATATATAAAAAATCATGCCCATACAATACAACTAGAGCTCCATCCAAATCCAATCGCAGCAATAAATAGATTAGATAAAAGACTAAAATTTATATATAAAAAAAGGCTAGTCATTACTGATTGGTAAAGTTTCAATTACTGGTTAGAGGTTTAAACCAAAGGATTTCGTTTGGTTTGGACCTCAGTCCTTAAAATGTGTAGACTATGTCTTGTTTTACTTTTATTTTTTGTTTTCGTGATGAAATATCATTTGCCTTTTTTTATAAAAAATGTTTTGTTAGTCGTCGATAATGTAGAATATTTAGTTGTAATCTGCTAATTTTTGTCAGTGATATGACACTTTGTGTCACGTTGTCTAGAAGAAAGGTGCTTTCTTATCAGACATTAAAGTTTTATTATCTAAATGTCCCCGGTCATCTTCCAAGTCCGATGGTTAGATGATAAGCTTTCTTGAATGACATGAACTCCTCCGTCAAGATCTTCTTGTCGAAGCTACTCATTGAGATTTATTCTCATTTCCAAAAAAAGGCTAGTCATTGGTGCCAAAAATTCCGGCGTAATCTTTGTTTGACTGTTTTACGAAGTTCAACCACCTATTTACTGTTAATTAACCCTTGATCACCGGACTATCTTTAGATCTTACGTGGTGACTGGGTTTCACGATCTTCAGATTCCGGACTCTAATCCCTGTTTCCGTCCCCATCTTTATCATTATTACCATCATCTACAGCGGGGGCCTTCCTCTGTACATAGAAGAAAAGACGATTAAAAGTCATAAGCGGTAAATAATACAGTATCCTTTCATTCTCACAAAGAAAACTTCTTGGCTTTGTTTTTATCGATCAAACAATCAATAATTCTGATGCAACAGCATTCATATTAAAAGTAGCTCTAAGGCATATTTATAAAGCTGTAATTAATTATTATTGTTGCTTTTCTAAAGGAACATAAAACAAATCATTCTCATTTATTTCTTGTTTTTAAATAGCTATAATTAAATAATTAAGTGAGCTTACGACGCGTAGTTGCGACGGAACGTAAACCATTTTATTTTCATTTTGTTTTGTATTTTAGCTAAATATGTTAACTTATGGCGATTTAGTTACGACGGAAAAATAAAACATATCATTCTAATTTATTTTCTATTTTTAAACAGCTATAATTAAATAATTACATAACCGGTGTATACCTCTATTTACTTCGATAAGGTAAGAATCGTGTGAATTGACCCTACGATGATGATATGAGTTCAAAATCCTTTGTCTTGTATTTCCTTTGTTATTGATTATGTATTTTATGGTTTGATTTTTGTGATTCATTTATAACTAGATATAAAAGGCTTTATATTAGAGCTTTTTATATCATCTGTTTAACTTATTGTGTTCCTATTGAGGGAGTGCCATAGTTGATGGTTTTTTTTATCGTATATTGTGATTTTTTTGTCGTTAATTAAAAATTGTGTCATTTCAGTTGACTTTGTTTCCTCCTTTTTTCTTCTCCATCTTTATTTTCTCCCTTCGTGCGGATCTTGTGTCTTTTATTTGGGTTTTCTTTTCGGTCATTGAAGTTTTATTGACTAAATTTTTAGGGCCATCTCAGCATGACCTTTAGTTAATCAATTGATTTGTGTTAATCAATTGATTTGTATTAATCAATCAAAAGATACAACAACATTTTTTCTGTTATAACGGCTCTGTCCTTCTACATCTTATACATCCATCTATGACTAAACTCCAAGTTGAATTGTAGGCTTGCCACCTTTCCTTTCAAAAAATAATCGCTAGAAATAATAGTACTAATGGTTATTTTATTTGTCTTCTTGATTTATTCTGATCAATTTGAACAACATAATAGTTCCCAATATATCTTCTACATGTCGATCGACAACATTACTTCACGACAACTAATTTGACTTGTCGATAAGTTCAGTTCACGACAACTAATATTGACTTATCGACATCTCCACTTCATGATAGGATAAATGGACTTCGCTACAAGTGACGTCGTGATATCATATTATGAGTTTGCTATATTAGACATCACGGTAACAATCCTAAACTTTGTGGGAGATGACATCACCGTAGACTGGAGAGATTCTGCGATAGACATCCTGATAGAATTTCGAACACTTGTCGATATCTTGAGTTTGTGATAAACAAAACTAGAGTTCTCGACATGTAATGCATCTGTTACTTGTCGTTGAAGACAGGTAATGCATCTGTTACTTGTCGATAACTTACGTAAATTTCTTTCGCTTCACAAAATTTATTCACTCCAATCTTGAGACATGACCAAGAAATGATCTTCTTCAAAAAAATTGTTTGGTGCAACCTTTTTTCCTGTGATGAAAAATATACTAGTAATGTATTGTACCTCTTATTATGGACTTCGCAAAGGAGTCATAGTGACAAAGAATTGTTATCATATTAGACATTACTTGCACAACAAATCAAATATAGAGTGTTATTATAGTAAAAAAAATATTGTCATAATGTTATACCTTATCTTTGTTGCAAGGGTTTTTCCGATATATCAATAAATATTTGATAAAATCCGCATGTATATTCTTGAGATATAACACAAACTAATTATAGGGTGATAATTTTGGAAAAAGGTAGTAATTTTTCGTGCTTAAAAGAAAATCTTAATTTAAACTTAATATTCTTTTCTTTTGACAATTACAAATAACTGGAACAAGTTTTTTATACTAATTGTATACTAAATTTTAAAATGAGATTACAAAATAGTTTAACTATATATCATAACATAGTTTATCAATAAATTTCTCATGCTAAGAATTTGCTCAAAATAAATATTTGATCTTTCGATTATTTTATGGAGGAACCATATTTTACTTAGATAGTTTAAGTTTGGTTAGAGAAACAATATTTAATGAATTATTTATATTTTTTTATGCTAGGTGGGCTGTTAGGTGGGCTTTTAGTTGTGAACGTGTGTTTTCTCAAGCACATAGATAATATAACTATTTTGTCTCCATGTAATATAGTAGGCCCATTATAGTAGGCCCATTAGGGTACTAATTATAATACATATATATAAGAAGAAAGATAATCCTAGCTGTGTCTAGCCACCACGATCTTTCAGCTATATTCAATAATCGCAAGCTTGTTCCTCTTCATTTGGCTGCTGCTCGAAAGGAGATTGCTGCTGCTTGAAAGGAGATTAATCTTCTGCTATACATTCACAGGTATTCATAATCTAATTATAGTATACCACTTAATTTATATATTTGATAATTTTGTGTGAGTTCTTCATTTAAATCAGCCATTTCATTGATATTAAAATTGATTTACTCATCTATGTGAATTTAATGTGTCTTAGACCAGATTAATAGTATTGTAAATAATTTATGAACCGGAATGATTTCTTAGCTTATTCTACCAACGATCTACATTTAAATATTATTGGCTTCTATAGTGCCTCTTTAGTATATATTACCTCATGGGAAAATATGCATTTTTTGCTCCCATCAACTGGCTGGTCTAGCTAAAATTAAAAACTAAATTGTATTGTATGAGGCTATAATTAACTGTATATTAAATCCCCTATTTAGGTATCATGTGTTTAGTACTATTTAGGTATTATATGTTCACTAGGCTCTTAATGAAGTATGAAGAAAAACATTAAATTCTTAGCAATATTCTTTTTATAATACCGTATTATAATAGTAGTCCACAGAAGTGTCAAGTATCTTATTAATTATTTATTTCTTAGAGCATTTTATCATTAGTGATTATACACCAATATGTCTTTCTCCTTGTCCAAGGCTTAAAGTGCTTGACACCATCATCATGTGATATGTCATACCGACAACATGAAGGAGTCGTAAATTCATGTATTTTTATTAACAGAATATTTTCACTAATGTTTTCTTATACCCGTGTATATGCTCATCATTTTCATGAGATCATCTCATAAATACCGTATTATCGTAAAATATAATATAAATAATAAACAAAATTATATGTCAAATTATGGCTTGAACTTAATTGAAAAGATTATGATAAGAGTTGGTTGTAAGCCAAAAAGGTCAGGTGTCTTACTAGTTTGATGTACTAGTTATCTATTCAATCTAAAATTGCTACATATTTAAAATCTCAATTTAGTATGGTAAGGTTTGAACCAAGATTAATATATTCGCTCTAGTACAATTAAAGTTACCTTTTTATGGGTTGAGTTGATGCATGTTGTTGATATAAAATATGATCATAATAGACTTTTCTTTCAACATCTTAGATTTGGAAAAATTGTAGTTGTGAGCACTCTTTGGTTATGATCTCAATATTTTGTGTTCCCTCTTATTTCTTGTATTCTCAAATTTATTTGTTTCTTGTAATTTCATAATTTGGTATGTAACACAAACTTACTAGACAGATAGGCACACATGATCCAGTGTAGAAGAATGAATTATCAGGATATGAACTTCTTTCTAAAGCAACTCCCTCATATAATCTAATATCATAAAAAATTGTGAACATACTCATAGATAATTACTTTCAACAATTTACGAGTTATGCTTTCAACCTAAGAGCAAGTCCAACAATTTAACTTATGAGCTCCTAAGCTCAAGTATAGGGAATGTGAAATACAAACTGCTCCAACAATGTGACAGGGATTCCCTAAATCCGTGTAACACTAAGGGAATTTGAAAAACATTTAGTGAGTGCAAAATTGATATAGAGAGATTTGAGAAAAAAATTTAGTATAGGAAGATATTGAGCATAAATTGTTATAGTGTCTTCTCTAAGTATATGGTTTATGAAATGAAATGGAGGGATCAATAAAATTGATAAACTTACTTTAACATAGTTCAAATTTTATGGCATTTATTTCAAATTCATTCACCTCATCCAAACACAACATAAGATCTCAAATACGCTCAAATGAGGGAAACAATAAGCATATATTATTATGCAGATATATCTTTTAAATAGTGTTAAAAGTTTTAGTTTGGAGGAACTTTCTATTGTTTGCACATCATCTTATTTATCTTATCTAGTTTGGGAGGAACTTTCTATTGGAATGAAATTTGAACTATATGTAATGCACAATTGTTTATATATTTCCTTCCTTCCTCCATTCTTGACATCTTATACTAGAGATCACACCTTCTCAATTTATGAAGGAATCCTTCATTATCTGCCATAAACTTGATCATATATATACATTGGATAGAGACCCTGTCTAATTAAATTTGCTGATGTTAAACCACCAGCACTACTTTATTTAACATTCTCAAGTGACGCAGAGAATATGTTGCTGAGAAGGCTCGAAAGCAATATGAAGAACGCGGTGAGGTCCTTCCATTACAACCAAATTCAAGTGTAGTTGCGGCCAACAAATCACCAATTAAGAATGCGACGGTCACCACTGGTACATGATTTTAAAGTTTTTCCCGACACTAACTTTAGCTTCACATATTATGTATATATTGAGAGAAAAACCACAGACTCACCCCCCTCATACACATACACATACTTGTAAGATGCTTTGTGTATAATTAGGCCCACTATATGACAATTTTGTAATTTGTTTATTTCTACTAATATTTTACGTTGTAATTAGGAGTTGCTGATGAGGATCAACCCTTGGAAGATAACACATTGGAGGTTTCCTTGAGTAAAGCATTAGGTGATGTCGTCAAAGGTTAGTTGATAGTTGATACTATCATGTAGATTTTTTGCGAGCTCTCACATTTCTTTGTAGCCATTTATCCTCTTTGTTTGAGGCTTTCTTGAATATGTAATTTCAGAAGAAAATAATGTGATGACTGATGTCCCCGACGATGATTCTGCTGCCAAGAAAGGTTCGGTTGTACAAAAACGACAGATTCGTCCACGAAAACTGCAGAAGACTATGCTGGTGTCTGAACTTTATGGGATAACAAAGTCTATTGCGGAAACCGATGGTGTAGCAGGTCTTGTGGCCCGTGACTTGCTACGAGCAGCACCTTCAGGACATTCTCCGTCATCACAGGGTCCACTGGTAGAGGAGGAACTACTGTCTCAAGATCAAGATCCATCATATGATATGCCAAATCTTCGACGCACCACCACATTTCAGGTTGTCAATGTGGTTGAGGACTTGGACTTTGGAGAAGGAAACAATACTGATTTACGCGTCAGGAGGAGGCGGAGGTAGGCTTAAAAAAGTGGTAAGCTCTTTTACACATATAGGCCTGTATAATTGAATTGATTACTTGTTATATACTTAGCAATAATTTCTTCATTCAATTAATGTAAAGAGAAAAAACTATAATTTCTTTATACATACCAAGTATTAATTGTGTTTAATACTAGAATTCGACCGTTCATCAATCAAATTCCATGGAAAACAAACGTGAGTGGAAAAAGAGTTAATTGTATTTAGCATGCTTATGCTTGGGCCCAAAAATACTTTAGTATGCAAACTTTTAGAAATTGCATATCGCAACCCATTGGTTATTTTATGTGCTTCATTCTGCACCCCTTCGGTCAAAACTTTAATGCTTCAATTGCCATATACAATTTCCAAATATGAAGAGAAGTTCACTTTATCATTTCTTTCAAAGCCTGAACATATCTTTCACCAAAGCACCTGCGCAACTAGCTTTCATATTGTCATGTGCATTTAGTTGGTGCAGGTTAATTCTCTTCATATTTGGGGAAGTTGATGCGAAATGTTCGAGAAAACACATCAAACTTTTAATCTGTACATTATTATTATAAAGATTTAATATGTTTGTCATGTTGAATATTGAGAAATTTGGTATCTTGCAATTATTTGTTAGAAGTGGTGCTAATGTATAGCATTTGCGTTTTTGTTTTTAGGTCTAGATTAGTGATGGAGCTGTGGGAAAAGAAGTCATAACCAGGCTCGGGAAACTTGTGCTAAACGGGTGGCACTGTTGTTCATTACCGTGTAAGACTATATAAATTTGTGATGTTAGATGACCTGGATCTCTTGGATTTCAGATTTGTGTAAGACTATATAAATTTGTGTAAGACTATATAAATTTCAGATTTTTATATTACCAAAAATTATGATTCACAAGTATATAATATATTTCAAATATAATATAACTAAAATAGTAGGATATAATTCAGTTAAGAAGATTGTTTCAATTAGAATAGAATTGGTTTTAAATGAAAACAATAATGAATAGAATAATATTTTCAAGATAGGCAAATTCGGAGTGTAATCAATTATCGAAACAACCTTTGTTGTTCAAATTTTATAATTCCAACATTTCTATGAAACTTTCAAACTTATCATTTTTAAGACTTCCTTCATCAGAATAATAATTTTCTGAAAATATTTAATAAGATGATGCATTTCCATCATTAATTGGACGATACGGGTGATCAACCACATAAAGTCTTGGTTCCGAATTCTGGACATAAATTCTTCTCTGTTGCGAAATTGGCGCTCATGATAGGCATCTAATTGGCCTCAACAACTATACTACTCTTTAGTCTCTTATGCTAAGCACATTATTCAAAATCTTTGTTATTAAATTCACATTCTTTATTTTTCATCTGAATATAGTTTTACAATCCACGGTACCAATCAAGAAAATCAGCAAAGCTATCTAAGCTATCACCACAATGAATTTGAATTTCCAAAATTCAATATTTGAGTAGAGCAGAAAAGATCGGGCTTATATTTCAAACTCTAATCTGGTTACTCACCTGAAAGCTTCAACCATCTTAACAAAGACTAGTAAATATATTATATTTTTATAATAACTAAATTCTATATATCTTTTATTTAATAAAATGAAAATAATATACATAATTCAAAATTTCATTAACTAGTTATAAAAAATTAAAATGATATTTTTTATTTAGATATTACTGATAAAAAAACCTCAATATCAAAAGAAATAAAAAAATAAAAAATTACATTTGCAACCACCTTTCTACGACTGATTTTCGTAGCTAATTGATGACGTGAAGCTTTCTGCTACGGCATTTTGGTCACTAATATTCCTCGTCGCAGATGTAATGCGACAAAATCTTCTTCTTTTTTTTTGTTTGGGGGAGGGGGATATTATAGCAACGGCTTTTAGCAACCACGTGCGGTTCCTGATACTATGATGATATGGCACTTTTAGAGACCGCGTTCTCTACTTCACTTGTTTACAAGCAAGAATCACTAATTTTAAACTCACCCAAACGACCCCTATCGAGTATGAGCCGATAAAAACCTATCGAGTATGAGCCGATAAAAAAGATAAGGGAAAATAGATTTTTTCGCCATGTAACTTATTGTGTATTTAGAAACTTACCACTAAATTATGATTTCTTTTTCTTTTTGTCACTAATGTTAAGTTTGGATTTTTTTTTTTGGTCATTAACGTTAGGTTCGGATTTGATTATTAACACTATGTTATTCTTTTTAGCATTATTATAATTATAGTAGTATATAATTAATTATAGTAGTATTGTGCAATATTATGGTGATGTGTCTATATCTTTATAATAGCACTCCATATGTGCCCCAGGTAGTTTATGTTGGAGGACGAGAGTTTGACACACATTTTAAGGCTTCTAAAAGATTTAGTTTCATAAATTATTTTAATTTTTTTCTGAATAAAAATTTAATGATTGGATTTTTATACACAAAAAAAAATCTCAAAATTAGGTTATGGAACTATGTTTTATAAGAATTGGGAACCTCAAAATACATATCAAGCAAGAAGAAAAACTATAAATAAATGAGATCGACCGAGGGAGTAATAATAAGATAAATGAGTGGTAAAATTTGGAAGAATTATAATTAGAATTCTAAAAATTCATTAAATCATCAATCTGAAATCAATGACTTGAAACAATTTATCATTTACAATCAATTCTCAAGCAAAACTGAGTCAAGTGATACTATATTTTTGTGGAATTCAACCACCAATTTAGATATCATATAAACCTAAAATCAAGGTTAAGAAATTCTATAATTGTCTATTATCTATATTTGTTATAGTATTCATCCTTATTTTTGTATAATAATATAAAAAATTTAAGATGACATCTAACCTTGAATTTTATTGAGTAAAGCACAAGAAAAATTCATCAAAGGTAGTTTGTGACGACTTGGATTTTCGAAAATTATTTTATTATTTTTATTCATGATTTTTCAAGAAAAATAAGGAATGAAATCCAAAATTTTATTCAGTTTGATAATTTTAAAAAATATTTATTTTAATTTATTTCAATAAAATACTGGTTTTAAATTATTTTTGTTTTAGTCGCACCAAATCCAGACCTTGGGATTTGAGGGATGTCGGATTTGAGGGATTGCATAAATTTAAAAAACTCAACACAAATTATGAAATTAAATATTTTAAAAATTTTCAAGTTCAAATAAATTAAAATGAAAAGAACTTTTCTACATATTATATAATATCATATTAAGATAAGAAATATCAAAAATACTATAATTATATCCATATAATTTTTTTATTTTTTTATTAAATTATAATGATGTTAATTATGACCACTATGAGGTTAAGATGTGACCCCAAATTTCCTAGAACATTTTAAAAATCTAAGATAAATATTAATAAAAGAAATAAAGTTGACAACTAAAATATGAGGATTGCATTCCTATTATAATATTGAAAACAACCTTTACTTAGGGTTACCATAAACTTAATATATGTTATTAGCTAAAACCCTTGACAAGAAGCCAAATTACTAACCAAATATTTGAATAAGATACAACAACTTAAAAATCGCTCCAGAATAGTCGAAAAAATACTCTACCTGGTTCTCAAAGTGGAACCTAAACAATTGACCATTTTCAATCCTACCCGGAAGCGCAACAACTATAACTCGAATAGTAGGATATAATTGAGTTATGAATAGTGTTTCTATTAGAATAAAATTGGTTTCAAATTAAAACAATAATGAATAGAATATTTTCTAGATACACAAATTCAGGGTGTGATCAATTATCAAAAACTTTTAAATTCAACCTTTATGTGAAAATTTCCAACTTATCATTTTTAAACCTTATTTGCCTTAGAATAATATTTTTCTTATATTATTTAATAATACAATGCATTTCCATAATTAATTGAACTAGGTAAAGACTTGGTCCCGGATCCTAACATAAAGTCTTCCCGATTCAAAATTGGGCTCCTTAGACATCTAATTGGCCTCAACAGTCTGGCCTCTAACTATATAATTCAAAATATTTAATATTAACTATATATTCTTTCTTTTTCATTCTAAAATACTTTCAAAACGAACTTTATGAAAGTCTGAATATAACTATAAAATCCACAATACGTCTCAAAAAAATCAACAAAGCTATCAAAGCCATTAGCAGAATGAACTTGAATTTTAAAGATTCAATATTTAAGTAAAGGACAGAAGATGAGCCTTATATTTCAAACTCAGATCTGGTGACTAACCTGAAAACTTTAACCATCTCTATAAAGACTAGTAAATTTATAATATTTTTAAAATATGTAAATTCTATATATCTTTTATTTAATAAAATGAAAATAATATAAATAAATCAAAATTTCATTAACCGGTAATATAAAATAAAAATAATATTTTATTATTAAGATATAGACGACCTACAACTGTAATCATAGGCAGTGCCCTCATCGATGAAATTAACAATTTGTTGTTACATTTTAAGTTAAACATATTGACTTCCTGTAAAGTAGGTGTCAAACCGATAATTTGAATACGGATATGTGTGTAATCGTATCCGGATGCGAATATGAAAATTCATATTCATATTCGGATCCGAATATGATATTTTCTAGAGGATATATTTATTCAAATACTAATTTTTATTTATCTTCTAATATAAATTTGTTATCTTTAAAATATTAAACTCAAAGTATATTATGATATATGTCTATAATATTTTACAATTATATAAATTTTATCTAAACATATTATTTTATGAATACATATATTAATACACACATTACAAAGTTATTGAACTTATATTAAAAATATATATAGTATCTAAAAAACATATATATTTTGACGGCCTTACCCTAAAGTTATCTAGCATGTTTCAAACTAAAATGGATTGTACCAACTCCACTATTTTTACTTATATTTAAATTCATCCTTATAATTTGGTACATGCTAGAGTCATCTCCTCATCTTTAAATAATCACCATTGTTCACAAGAGCTTGGAATATGAAATGGTTTGATAAGATTAGATTGAATCTGTCACAAACAAAATGACAGTCAAGTGCAAAATATTTTGTTTAGGGACGGAAAATCGATTCAAAAGCTATATCTAATGCGGCTTGATTGTCACTAAGCAATAAAAGCTGAGAGTTTGGTGAAATTATAGTTTGGATAGCAAAAGTGTGAGCCATGATAGTTCACAGGCAGTGTCAGCAATAGCACGGAGCTCAGCCTCCACACTTGAATGTGACAGGACCTTTTGCTTTCTTGAGTATTACTCAACCAGAGAACAACCGAGCATCACAAACGTACCAGTATTACTCATAAGCATGTCATTTAAGTCGAGAGTGGAGCCCCAATCACTATTGCAAAAGGCATCTAAATTTAAAAAAGAACTGGAAGTAATAGATATGCTAATTTTCCAACCACAATCTAGACGCATTTTTGAGACTGTAGATAGACTTTATCAACAACCAAACAAAACCACTAGGATACAATGGATGACCTTCCGATAAATGCCTTGTAAACCTCTTCAAGTAAACCACCATGAAAAAAGGCATTGTTCATATCTAACTGGTGGATATCCCATTGTTTAACAACACAAATAGTTAAAGCCATTTTAGTAATGGGAGAAAATGTATAATAGTAATCTTGTGCTTTAATTTGAGTGTTGCCTTGAGCTACCAAACGAGCTCTAAATTTGTCTATATAACCATCGGCCAAATACAGAACTTTGGAGAACCACTTATATCCCATAATCTTTTTGCTAGGAGGTGATGGAACAACCTTCCAAGTCTTATTTTTTTTCTAAAGCACTCATTTTTTTGTTCATGGCTTCATTATAAATAAATGGCTTATAAATAGTTGTTTAACTGTTTGCTGACAACACAAACGAAAACAGATGTAGGAGGGGAGTAATGAGAAAAATTGTATTTGTCATCATCAATAGGACATGTTAAAAGAATGGTGTTTGCTTGCAAAGAAGACTGGCCGGTAGCAGGATCGAAAGGCTGATCTAGAGTGATATAATCTTTCATCGATGTGTTTGTGAAGGAGGATGATGGAAGTTGTGTTGGAGAAGTAGTTGATGAAGTAGGAGAAAATGTGGTAGTAGGTATGGTAATGAGAAGCTTATAGAAGAAGAACTGGTAGGGAAGGTCTATTATTGGATCTATTTGGGATTTAGACCGAAATTGTTGATGATTGTCCTGGCAAGGTGACCATCATTGCTAAAGATGGTGTTGGAGCAGAATCATGAGACTGAATCTGTTTTTTTTTTCTTGCTTGAGGAACATAAAAGCCTGATTAATAGACGACCAATGATTCATCGTGAGTAGCTGACCACGAACTGCGGTGTGGCTTGAATGAAGACCTATGAGAACTGAGTTAAACGAGTCCTCTCAAGATGCATAGCCCAATCTCTAGAAGAAGCACATGTGCACTTAACAGGAGATTACAAAGCTTGAAGTTCATCTTAAAATCTTCTGAATTTATGAAAGTAAACCTCAACTCAGTCATTCCCTAGCTCGAGCTTCAGAAGAACTCGCTGATTTTCATAAAACTTTTCACTACTAACTGCAGAAAATTATTGAGCGAGTTCATTCTAGATAGCGTAAGCACTATCTATAAAATGCATACTGTTACTGATATCATCCGAGACCGTGTTCAAGATCTTGGTAATTACAATATCATTGACGCGTTTCCATGGTGCACGTAAAGGAGATGTGTCAACTAGGAAAGGAAACTCACAGTGACAATGACAAGCTTATCTTTAGCAGACAAGGCGATTTGCATTGAACATTTCCAAGAAGCATAATTCTCAGATCCAACTAATTTCTTGGAAATCAAGATCAAATCAGGATGATCATTATAATGAAGATATAGCGGATGTGAATTGTTTTCAATAGAGTGAGAATAGATTGTGGATGTGTTATCAGCAGAGTGTGTGTTGATACAAGCAGTGTTGTTTTTGTTTGGTGAGAGATTAACCATATCAGAGAGATTACGCAGGACAATGTTAGCATAAGACATTTAAGTGAAGTACAAATCCTAACAAATGAAATCAGTCGCGATCAAAACATAATCGCAATGACAGAGAAAACATAAGAACATCAAGAACAAGCTGATCACAAGAACACAAGAAACAGTGATTGTAACATTAATAAGCTACTAGTTTGAGCTGACTATAATTAGTGCAAGACTTTTAACTATAATCTTTTCCCTTGATTCATCATCAAATCATATGTGGATTATAACATTGATCTCAAACTTCATATTTGTTTGTAAGATGTGATTTATTAAATCCCCTGTCTAAATATTACTTGCTCACTTTTTCAAGTTCTTTATTAAGGATAAGAAGAAATATAGTCTATCTCTTCACAAGATTTCTTTTTATAAGAAGGTTCATGATATGGACTAAATTACATATCCTGTATTCTTAGATTTATATATTTCTATACATATGCGTAATGTGTAGTCTGGTGACATCTTGGGTAATATGATGTTGCATGTATTCATCTCTGACATGGATGGCAATAAACCAGGAAATATTGTTTCCCCTGCTGGAAGTCGTAATTCCAGACCGATAGTTGCACCCACGAGGATCAACAACATCCACATTGATTTCACCTGTTATAAAATACAGCAAGTTGGTGGAAACCATGGCAACAATCTACCAAAAAGGTGATGACCCTTAAACTTAAACATTTTGCTGTCTTTTCTCCAACTATCAGTTAATTGTGCATCTGCAGTCACTTGGCGCGTGCTCACATTGCTTCATGATCTTTAATTAAGTAATCGAAACAATGAGAAAGGATGTCGAGGAAATATGAAAAACAATACTTGTGTGCAGGAATACCTC
This sequence comes from Daucus carota subsp. sativus, assembly GCF_001625215.2. Taxonomy (NCBI): domain Eukaryota; kingdom Viridiplantae; phylum Streptophyta; class Magnoliopsida; order Apiales; family Apiaceae; genus Daucus; species Daucus carota. The sequence goes on along the minus strand of NC_030382.2, from coordinate 5,421,996 downwards.
AAGGGAACTCGAAAATTTATTAAAGGACAATGCTGATAAGCAGGAAAGAAGGAAATCGCAGGTGGAAGAATCTAAGAAAAGGCAAATGAAAGAAACAATGGAGCTGGCTTTAATCTGAGGTAAACTTTCTATTTTTTAATTTATCTTCTCCATGTGGTACTAAGAGATGGAAAAGGCTAAAAGTGATGGAAACATGAAGGATATATTATGCACATACCTGATCACTTATTATGAAACTCTTGTCATATCACACATTTAGCAAAAAAATATACTATTGATTTCTATTTGAAAATTAAAAGAAATAAAAATCTGAGGCTGCAGTAGCTGAAGCTTTCCATAGAAGGTTTTATTATATTCATCCAAAAGTTTATTAAAAATATGAGTGTCCTGCATTTTTCAGTTCCATTGATCTTTAAGTTTGAAAATTCTTAACATGTTTCATTTCATATCCACTTGCATCCAGTACTGGAAGCAGACCAAAACGACAAATGCGTGGACGAAAAAGGGAAGACTAGGCTATTGACTGATATTACATAAATAACACTGAGGTTACGTGTTGATAAAAAGTCCATCTAAAATCTTAAAATTGTAAAGGAAGTTCCAAATGGATCTTATGTCATTATTAAAACCAGTAGAGATTCAGATTTCAGAATTCGAGGGGCATAGTTCCAAGTTGTAACATTCTAGACTCATATTCATGCTCACTCACAATTGTCTCCCGTATTCCTATTTCTCCTTTAAATTTCCTTATTATTTTTCATTTCATTCTCCTCGTATTTCATTCCATTCAAGTGAACGCAAACCGAGTATTAATGCCTGCGAACAATATAGCTCTGCAATATGCATTGCTAACCAAAATAACTAGAGAAAATTTGCTTTAGTATGCCCAGCTCAATAGTGATCTATTCTTTTGGCTGAGGAACAATCATGTTCTTTAGAAAAATGACTTGTTGATTGGGGGACGCGTGTCTATTCAGGTAAGAATTTGAAGGTAGAGTTTATTTGGTGTAAGAAAATACTGTAATTCGAAAAGTTATGCTAAGCTCATGTCATTTCATGTAAGAATATATATCTTGATAAATATATCTTACACTACCATAATTCTGGCTATTTACGACAGAAATTTTCCGCCTATTTCGTCATAATTAATAGCATTTACGACGGAAATTTCACGTCATTTTTACTGGCATTTTAAGTTTTAAAAATGGTCAGTAATTTAATTTTGTATCGCAAGTTTTTCCAACTGTCTTAAGTTTAGTCACATGGACCCACTGCTCAATTTATCAATAGTAATATATGACGAAAAATATCCGTCATATTTTCAATGTGAACCCAATATATTTACGACGAGAATATCGTCGTTAGTTTAGCCATGTGGACCCAAGATCCCATTTTTAACAGTAATTTTCGAAAAAAATATACGTTGTATGGTTTCCAAGTGGACCCTGCTGGCCAACTTATCAACCACAATATGTGAAAATAATTTCTGTCATATGTACTGTAAATGAGGTTACAACGGAATTTATGTCTTAAGTTGTGCTTCATATATTTACATTTATGCTTTGTATTTATGACGGAAAAATCATCATTTTTATCTCAGATGTAAATTCTTAAAAAATGACAATTTTTCCGCCATAAGTACCTCGTGATTTAAATATACACTTTTGGTTTCTGCACTTCTCGTTCATTATTCTAGCATGCTAAATTATATATAAAAAATCATGCTCATACAATACAACTAGAACTCCATCCAAATCCAATTGCAGCAATAAATAGATTAGATAAAAGACTAAAATTTATATATAAAAAAAGGCTAGACATTACTGAGTGGTAAAGTTTCAATTACTCGTTAGAGGTTTAAACCAAAGGATTTCGTTTGGTTTGGACCTCAGTCCTTAATATGTGTAGACTATGTTTTGTTTTGCTTTTATTTTTTGTTTTCCTGATGAAATATCATTTGCCTTTTTTTATAAAAAATGTTTTGTTAGTCGTCGATAATGTAGAATATTTAGTTGTAATCTGCTAATTTTTGTCAGTGGTATGACACTTTGTGTTATCTTTCACGTTGTCTAGAAGAAAGGTGCTTTCTTATACGACATTAAAGTTTTATTATCTAAATGTCCCCGGTCATCTTCCAAGTCCGATGGTTAGATGATAAGCTTTCTTGAATGAAAGGAACTCCTCCGTCAAGATCTTCTTGCCGAAGCTAGTTGTTGAGATTTATTCTCATTTTCAAAAAAAAGGCTATTCATTGGTGCCAAAAATTCCGGCATAATCTTTGTTTGACTGTTTTACGAAGTTCAACCACCTATTTACTGTTAATTAAATCACCGGACTATCTTTAGATCTTACATTAGGTGGTGGCTGGGTTTCACGATCTACAGATTCTGGACTCTAATCCCTATTTCCGTCCCCATCTTTATCATTGTTACCATCATCTACAGCGGGGGCCTTCCCCTTTACATAGAAGAAAAGACGATTAGAAGTCATAAGCGGTAAATAATACAGTATCCTTTCATTCTCACAAAGAAAACTTCTTGGCTTTGTTTTTATCGATCAAACAATCAATAATTCTGATGCAACAGCATTCATATTAAAAGTAGCTCTAAGGCATATTTATAAAGCTGTAATTAATTATTATTGTTGCTTTTCTAAAGGAACATAAAACAAATCATTCTCATTTATTTTCTGTTTTTAAAAAGCTATAATTAAATAATTAAATGAGCTTACGACGCGTAGTTGCGACGGAACGTAAACCATTTTATTTTCATTTTTTTTGTATTTTAGTTAAATATGTTAACTTATGGCGATTTAGTTACGAAGGAAAAATAAAACATATCATTCTCATTTATTTTCCGTTTTTAAACATCTATAATTAAATAATTACATAACCAGTGTATACCTCTATTTACTTCGATAAGGTAAGAATCGTGTGAATTGACCCTACGATGATGATATGAGTTCAAAATCTTTTGTCTTGTATGTCCTTTGTTATTGATTATGTATTTTATGGTTAGATTTTGTGATTCATTTATAACTAGATATAAAAGGCTTTATATTAAAGCTTTTTATATCATCTGTTTAACTTATTGTGTTCCTATTGAGGGAGTGCCATAGTTGATGGTTTTTTTATCGTATATTGTGATTTTTTGTTGTTAATTAAAAATTGTGTCATTTCAGTTGACTTTGTTTCCTCCTTTTTTCTCTCCATCTTGATTTTCTCCCTTCGTGCGGATCTTGTGTCTTTTATTTGGGTTTTCTTTTCAGTCATTGAAGTTTTATTGACTAAATTTTTAGGACCATCTCAGCATGACCTTTAGTTAATCAATTGATTTGTATTAATCAATCAAAAGATACAACAACATTTTTTCTATTATAACCGCTCTGTCCTTCTACATCGTATACATCCATCTATGAGTAAACTCCAAGTTGAATGGTAGGCTTGCCACCTTTCCTTTCAAAAAACAATCGCTAGAAATAATAGTACTAATGGTTATTTTATTTCTGTTCTTGATTTATTCTGATCAATTTGAACAACATAATAGCTCCCATTATTTTCTACCTGTCGATCGACAACATTACTTCACGACAACTAATTTGACTTGTCGATAAGTTCAGTTCACGACAACTAATATTGACTTATCGACATCTCCACTTCACGATAGGATAAATGGACTTCGCTACAAGTGACGTCGCGATATCATATTATGAGTTTTCTATATTAGACATCACGGTAACAATCCTAAACTTTGTGGGAGATGACATCACCGTAGACTGGAGAGATTCTGCGATAGACATCCAGATAGGATTTCGAACACTTGTCGATATCTTGAGTTTGTGATAAACCAAACTAGAGTTCTCGACATGTAATGCATCTGTTACTTGTTGTTCAAGACAGGTAATGCATCTGTTACTTGTCGATAACTTACTTAAATTTCTTTCACTTCACAAAATTAATTCACTCCAAACATTATTATTGAATCTTGAGACATGACCAAGAAATGATCTTCTTCAAAAAAATTCTTTAGTGCAACCTTTTTTCCTGTGATGAAAAATATACTAGTAATGTATTGTACCTCTTTTTATGGACTTCACAAAGGAGTCATAGTGACAAAGAATTGTTATCATATTAGACATTACTTGCACAAAAAATCAAATATTGAGTGTTATTATAGTAAAAAAAAAATTGTCATAATGTTATACCTTATCTTTGTTGCAAGGATTTTTCCGATATAGCAATAAATATTTGATAAAATCCGCATGTATATTCTTGAGATATAACACAAACTAATTATATGGTGATAATTTTGGAAAAAGGTAGTAATTTTTCGTGCTTAAAAGAAAATCTTAATTTAAACTTAATATTCTTTTCTTTTGACAATTACAAATAACTGGAACAAGTTTTTTATACTAATTATATCCTAAATTTTAGAATGAGATTACAAAATAGTTTAACTATATATCATAACGTAGTTTATCAATAAATTTCTCATGCTAAGAATTTGCTCAAAATAAATATTTGATCTTTTGATTATTTTATGGAGGAACCATATTTTACTTGGATAGTTTAAGTTTGGTTAGAGAAACAATATTTAATGAATTATTAAATTTTTTTTTTTGCTAGGTGGGCTGTTAGGTGGGCTTTTAGTTGTGAACGTGTGTTTTCTCAAGCACATAGATAATATAACTATTTTGTCTCCATGTAATATAGTAGGCCCATTATAGTAGGCCCATTAGGGTTCTAATTATAATAAATATATATAAGAAGAAAGATAATCCTAGTTGTGTCTAGCCACCACGATCTTTCAGCTATATTCAATAATCGCAAGCTTGTACCTCTTCATTTGGCTGCTGCTCGAAAGGAGATTGCTGCTACTTGAAAGGAGATTAATCTTCTGTTATACATTCACAGGTATTCATAATCTAATTATAGTATACCACTTAATTTATATATTTGATAATTTTGTGTGAGTTCTTCATTTAAATCAGCCATATCAATGATATTCTCAAAATTTATTTGTTTCTTGTAATTTCATAATTTGGTATGTAACACAAACTTACTAGACAGATAGGCACACATGATCCAGTGTAGAAGAATGAATTTTCAAGATATGAACTTCTTTCTAAAGCAACTCCCTCATATAATCTAATATCATAAAAAATTGTGAACATACTCATAGATAATTACTTCAACAAATTACGAGTTATGCTTTCAACCTAAGAGCAAGTCCAACAATTTAACTATATGAGCTCCTAAGCTCAAGTATAGGGAATGTGAAATAAAATACTGCTCCAACAATGTGACAGGGATTCCCTAAATCCGTGTAACACTAGTTAGGTCATATTTTTTTGGTAATGAGTAATCATTCCCTATTTCATTTTTTCGAAAAAAATTCAATTTCACGGGGTCCATGTCGGAGACAACGAGGCAGTTGTTACACCATTCGTGTAGAGAGCCTCCACAACAAGGAGGCGACGATCAACCATCCACTCCCAAGATTCATATTGATCAATCGATCTCAGCACGCTTCGCCAACTCCCTCCCCGTGTCCTCTAGTGCTCCTGTCCAGAGCGAAGAGTGGGCGAAAAAGGGCCGCCGAAGCTATTTGTTGTTTTTGGCGGATGGCTTACTACTAGGTTGGATCGGATGTCAACCAAGATCCTCAATCCCCACACTTTGGCTAGATTCAAAATTGGCCAGAGGTTCGATATGAGGAAAGAGTTTCTTTGCAACCCCTTTCTTGTGTGGAACATGGTTTTCAAGTGGTTTTAGATATGGAGGAGTACTTACGGGTGCCAGCAACTATCTTATCTTTATCAATAGAATTATGAATAAAAGTTTCCATGAGCAATAAGTATCAGATATCCCCTTATTTTCTAATAAAAAGTTTGATCCGTTTTACCGAGAAAGTCTACGGTTCGAGTCCGTATATCCCTAGAACCCTAAAAAATGAAAACAAAATAAATTGTAAGAATTGTATAATTGGAATTTACCCATTCGAGTTTGTTGCTTGAAATAGAATTTCTGATTTCGAAGTGAAATGTCTCAAAAAAATAAAAATAGTGGTCGGGAAGGTTATAATAGCCAAAATCATTGGAATAGTTAGTTTATACATTGGAAAAAAGCTTTGTTATTAATAGACTAGGAAAGGGGAATAACAGAAAGAAAGGAAATCTATTAGTTATTCGTAAAAGTTTCATTTATTCAATGACCATAATTAGGCCGGGAAATATAGCTCGGAGAAAAGAAATCTTTAAGCAATTTATTTTATTTTTTGAATGGTCTTTAACCTCATTTATATCTCTTTCTATACTATTGAACCTACTAATTTATATATCTGAGGTCATTTATCCCCACTATATATTTTGAAGGATCTTTCACCTTTAAATTGCAATCACACCCCTCTTAATTAATTGCCAAATACTTAAAATGGTTCCCTGCTAAAAAAGAAGAAATTTTCTCTTTTCTTCTTATTCAAAACTTATGGTCATTTTAACTTTATTTTCACACTTATTTGATCACCAAAAATATGTTGGTTGTCTAATATATGGTGCTAAACTCTAGCTAGCTTCTTTTCACATGTGTGATGGATATTAATTATATTAAATCCACTATTTACGTGTTAGCATGTGGTGTGAGCATAGAAGATAGGATTCCCAGTATATGAATTTGAGACGATTTTTACCAACTATTCTCTTGGTCCCATCTAAATATTTATATTTGGATGGGACTTGGAAATTAAGAACATAAGTAAAATTATGGATAAAAGTAAGCAAAATGAGTATAGTGATGGGACAATTTGATATTTAATGCGTAAACTAAATATGTTGGATGTAAGTGCGTGTAGTTGGATTTTATATGGAAATTACTAGGTACCCAAAAATTGTTCCCAAATACTTTTCCCAAATGCTAGTTTGCTGTGTTTGATTAGTTCCACTTACGTTAAAAATAATGGACCCTATATGCACATAAACAACCAAAGGAGTTCCATGTCATTTAATAAACTAATACGGGACAAGATTTGAGATAAATAATATTATATTTTTTATATTATAAAGATTACTATTTTTGATAAGTTTTGTAATATAAAAAATCGAAATTGATAATTGTTTAGGAGATATATGGGCCGAGTACTATTTATTTATCCGATATTTCTTAGACATATGCGTGTTGTGCAGGGTGTTGTATCATGGAGAAGAATAACCTCGAAAATACTGTTTCCAGACGTACAGTGGTGCCCAGAAAGATCAACTCCATCTACATCGATTTTAGCGGTTACCAAATGAAGCAAGCTAGTGGAAACAATCATAATAATCTACCAAGCAGGTGACCCATTAAACTTAAGTACTTTGCGTCTTCTTTCTAACTTCAGTGCAATGTGCATCTTTGGTGACTTGGCATAAGCTCAGCTTGGTTCATGATCTTTTAATTAAGTTAATGTAGCAATTAGAATGGACATATATGACCAGAAAAAATTGAAAAAAAAACGTATGTGCAGGAATGATTCCGGGCAATTCGCAAAATCTGGAGAGGATGGCGATGGTATAAAGTCAAATGAAAATTGTGTCGAGCATAGTTCTCGTAAAAAGGCAAAAGGAAGAGATGATCTGGCTGGTTTTAGTTTGAGGTGAACTTTCTATTACCTATAGGTCATATTACTAATATTGTGATTCGTTAGGAAGAATGAAACACAATGTAATCGAATGATTAAAAGTAAATGAAAATAATAGGTGTAGAAGGGAATTTGAAAAACATTTAGTGAGTGCAAAATTGATATAGAGAGATTTGAGAAAAAAATTTAGTATAGGAAGATATTGAGCATAAATTGTTATAGTGTCTTCTCTAAGTATATGGTTTATGAAATGAAATGGAGGGATCAATAAAATTGATAAACTTACTTTAACATAGTTCAAATTTAATTGCATTTATTTCAAATTCATTCACCTCATCCAAACACAACATAAGATCTCAAATACGCTCAAATGAGGGAAACAATAAGGATATATTATTATGCAGATATATCTTTTAAATAGTGTCAAAAGTTTTAGTTTGGGAGGAACTTTCTATTGTTTGCACATCATCTTATTTATCTTATCTAGTTTGGGACGAACTTTCTATTGGAATGAAATTTGAACTATATGTAATGCACAATTGTTTATATATTTCCTTCCTTCCTCCATTCTTGACATCTTATACTAGAGATCACACCTTCTAAATTGATGAAGGAATGCTTCATTATCTGCCATAAACTTGATCATATATACGTTGGATAGAGATCCTGTCTAATTAAATTTGCTGATGTTAAACCACCAGCACTACTTTATTTAACATTCTCAAGTGACGCAGAGAATATGTTGCTGAGAAGACTCGAAAGCAATATGAAGAACGCGGTGAGGTCCTTCCATTACAACCAAATTCAAGTGTAGTTGCGGCCAACAAATCACCAATTAAGAATGCGACGGTTACCACTGGTACATGATTTTAAAGTTTTTCCCGACACTAACTTTAGCTTCACATATTATGTATATATTGAGAGAGAAACCACAGACTCACCCCCCCCCCCTCATACACATACACATACTTGTAAGATGCTTTGTGTATAATTAGGCCCACTATATGACAATTTTGTAATTTGTTTATTTCTACTAATATTTTACTTTGTAATTAGGAGTTGCTGATGAGGATCAACCCTTGGAAGATAACACATTGGAGGTTTCCTTGAGTAAAGCATTAGGTGATGTCGTCAAAGGTTAGTTCATAGTTGATACTATCATGTAGATTTTTTGCGAGCTCTCACATTTCTTTGTAGCCATTTATCCTCTTTGTTTGAGGCTTTCTTGAATATGTAATTTCAGAAGAAAATAATGTGATGACTGATGTCCCCGACGATGATTCTGCTGCCAAGAAAGGTTTGGTTGTACAAAAACGACAGATTCGTCCACGAAAACTGCAGAAGACTATGCTGGTGTCTAAAGTTTATGGGATAACAAAGTCTATTGGGGAAACCGATGGTGTAGCAGGTCTTGTGGCCCGTGACTTGCTACGAGGAGCACCTTCAGGACATTCTCTGTCATCACAGGGTCCACTGGTAGAGGAGGAACTACTGTCTCAAGATCAAGATCCATCAAATGATATGCCAAATCTTCGACGCACCACCACATTTCAGGTTGTCAATGTGGTTGAGGACTTGGACTTTGGAGAAGAAAACAGTACTGATATACGCGTCAGGAGGAGGCGGAGGTAGGCTTAAAAAAATGGTAAGCTCTTTTACACATATAGGCCTATATAATTGAATTGATTACTTGTTATATACTTAGCAATAATTTCTTCCACTACACCATAGATGGGCTTATGCAATGGTCTTTGAAAGCGTTGCTCTCACAGCGTTGCCTTAGCTATGATATTTTTGGATAACAGCAACGGTGATCCAATCGTGTTGCATTATACATAAATCTACTATTGCAATTGACTCACGTTAATGTAACAAGCAATTTTCTGTTGCTTTATTATATTTACTGTTGCTTAGTATTAATAATAAATAATAATATTAAACAATTATCCGCTGACGTGGCAGTGGGCCCCACGACTGTGAAAGGCATATGTTTAGTCTATTTGTAATTAAAGAGGTACCAACTCAACTCTGATAAGAAGGCAAGGTAAATAGCAAGTACTGTTGAAGGAATCCGTACGAAGAACGTCAAGTGATTTATTGAAATTATATGTCTGAAGAATTTCAGGATGCTGCTGCACACCACTGGAAGAAGTTCATTAATATGTTCAAGCCTCAGTGTACAAATAATCTTTTGTAGCACGTGCAGAAGTTCAGAAGGTATAAAGTTTTAATACTTTATTTATTCAGAAGATTCCATACTATTGTTACTAATGAAGAAGAACTACGAAGACAAAGAATCGACGAACAAGCCACGTCTCAAATGTTTATTTGATAAAGAATATTTAATTCAGCTAGATACAGATGAACCAGACAGTACGTTTGTGTGTCAGCTACTCAGATTAAGTGTTCTGCATCAACTATAAGTGGCCGTTCATTCAAGACAAAGATCTACAAAGTTTAATCAAGCCGGAAGTCTCTGCTGATGAAGATATACTTTTATATAAGTATTTATTTAATTATCTCACTTATCAAGATAATTAAATTGGTTGTATAATTTATTTATTAAATTGATTCACCTTCGAATTAATTTAATTTATGAATTTATATAATTAATATAATTAAGTGAGTAATTATCTAATATTTATATAATTATTTAAACTGTTTTTAAGGTTGAAAAGGGTCGGTATGACATTCTTCAGAAAAGTCATACCGTGTCCTTCTTTATGGCTTTGTTAGTCATGACTTAAACAAGTCATACTGGTGAGGTGTGCATGGTTTTAACAGGCGGCATGACTTTCTAAAAGAAAGTCATACCGTGTCCTTTGCTCTGACTCATCCATCATGACTTCATCAAGTCATACCGTGTGATGCAGTATGACATTCTTTGAATGTCATACCGTTTGCATCCCTATGACTTATTAAGTCATACCCTTTGCATCTCTATGTCTTATAAAGTCATACCTCCTTATCCCTCATGACTTTAGCTAGTTTTGTCATGCCAAATGACCCTTGAAGGCCAAGGAAATTAAGTCATACCGTTTGTACCAGTATGACATTCCTTTTAAATGTCATTCCTTCCTTCCTTTTGGCATGGCTTTGCTTTGTAATGTCATTCCTAAGCTACTAAGTCATTCCTTTCAATGTCATACCTAGTCCCAAGTGCTTTGCCTATATATATGGCTTCACTTTCTTCATTTCAAGTTGTTCATTGCATTGTAAAAGCTTTCAAGTTGTTTGTAACTTGCAATTGTTATATCCACAGTTTTCTGTGCTTTGATCACTCGGTTGTTTTAATCACTAAACTAGAATACATCCTGTCGAATTTATTCTACGAACTTTAGTGGACATTAAAACGAACCTTATTAATTATATAACGACTTAAAACATTGTTATATTAATTAATTAAAATCTGATTAACAAGTTTAATTCAAATCAGATTATTCCGCCGCGATTTTTAGTGACGATTGTATTCAACCCCCCCTTCTACAATCGTTTCAGGACCTAACAATTGGCATCAGAGCGGTTGATACCATTTTTCCGTATCAGATCCTATACACACTCTGTAACGTCCAAATATTTTTTATTCGAATTAATTTTATTCCAAAAATTAATTCTGATTTAAAATGTTTTTCTTTCAAAAATCCAAATCTCATCCAAACACTATTTACTTCAAATCCTTAAATATGAGTACACAAAAGATCAGTAGCATTAAAATCCCACCGTTCAGCAAAGAACACTTTGGCCTATGGAAGAGGCACATGTTCCTATTCCTCCGCACCGCGAACCGAAAATACATCGGGATTTTGGACAAAGGTGTTACTAATCCGATGAATGTCATATTAGCACACGAAGAGGATGGTGTGTTAATACCTCATCAGATCATTCCGAAAGAACTTTCTGAGTACACAGATGAAGAGAGTGAACAGATGAACTTAGATGACGCTCTCCAACTAATATTGGTGGAATCTCTAGATCCAGTAATGTACAATGCTGTTGTTAATTGTACGAACGCCAAGCAAATCTGGGATACGTTAGAGATTATCAATGAAGGCTCAGAGGAAGTTAGGGAAAACAAGAAAGAGATACTGATGGCTCAGTATGAACAGTTTGGTTCTCATCCCGGTGAAGGGATTTCAGAAGTATTTATCTGAATAATTCTCTGGGAAATTCTACGACAAGAAAGAGGTCAACATGAAGTTTCTCTTAACCCTTCCTGAACATCTGGAACACAGAATCACTGCCATCAGGGAAAGCAGAGATCTGAATGAGATTTCTCTGGAAAGACTCTACGGAGTTTTGAAAACTTATGAACTGGAGCAAGTTCAGAGTAAACAGAGATATGGCTGGGGTAAAACACAGAACCATTCGAGAGCTCTAGTTGTTGAGTCACCTGTACTGGAAGAAAAGAAGAAGGATGTTGTTGTTCCTTCTAAGACTACTCAGGAATTTGTTGTACCTGAGATGGGTCAGACTGCTTCTTCCAGTGGTGACGAAGAGTTCTATACAATGGAAGAACTTGAACTGTTAGAAGATCAATCTCTATCCCTGTTTGCCAAGAAGTTTGGAAACATGAGATTCCGGAAGAACCCTTCCTATAAATACAAACCTACTGTTAATAAGTTTCAGAAGGGAGGCTATTCATCTTCAACAAGCAAAGGAGGATACAAGACTGGGATGGTGGACAGAAGTAAATTTAAATGTTTCAACTGTGGTGAACCTGGACACTTTGCAACTGAGTGCAAGCAGCCCAAGGTTCAAGGAAAGAGAAAGGATTCGTATGATGAGCTGAAGCTGAAGTATGATGCCTTAGTAAGAAAGCATCATGGTACTTCTGGAAGTCAAAGCTTCAAGAGCAAATCATATCTAGCAGAAGGGAAAAGCTGGGATGATACAGATAGTGATGAAGAAGAGCAGATTGGGAATGTTGCTCTCATGGCTGATGCTGGATCATCTTCACCTCCTCCTGCTGGAAGCTTTCAGGTAGATCCTACATGCCCTAAACTGTTTATGCAATTAGGACTTGAAAGAGATGATGCTATTAAAAAGTTGAAAGCTGCCAATCTTAAAATTGATACTTTAGTCTTAGATATTCATGCTTATAAAATGAATGAGATGAAAGTATTAAAACCTAAAATAGAACAATTGACTATGGATTTAGGATTTCAAAGTGCTAAAGTCAAAGTTCTAGAGAAAGGTGAGATTGCTTTAAGACTTCAGCTAGACGAAGAGAAAGTTAAGTGTAAAGCCTTTAAGGATGCCTCCATGATAGTCAAAGAACTTAATGATAAACAAGAGATCAAGAGAACTGTTGGAATAGGCTTTGACTATAACAAATCTGTAGGTAAGGCTAGTAACATTACTCCCTTTAAGAAGAGTGCAAAGGAGAGAGGAATTTCTTTTGTTTTGAAAGATTCCCCTCAACCTTTGTTTAAGGTCTCAGAAGCTGAACCTCTGTTAGAAACTCCTGTTGTCATTAAATATGAACTCAAACAGGAAGACCTTAAAATGAAAGAGAGTAATGAAAAGAAAGATGAGATCCCGACATCACTGAAACCAATCAAAGTGAAAGGCAATGTTAGGTTGCCTAAAGCTGGTTTAGGTGTCAACTCTGAAAGAACCAAATTCAACAAGCCTAATAGTTTTGTGAACAGTAAGAACACGAACAATAGATGTCATTCTACTGAGAACTTTAAATCTGTTAACAATGTTAGAGTAGAATCCATTGATGTTCCTACTGCTGTGACTGATATTCCTGTTGTTCCTGTTTTTGATGCATGTCATAAATGTTGTGGTGTTAATAACTGTATGCTTTGTGCTTTCAATACTATGTCTGCTTATTTTAGAAATTTGCATGCTAAGAATGAAAACACATCTCCTAGACAACACACAAACAATAAGCATGCTAGATCAAAGACTGCTAGTCCTCCTCGTGTTAGGAAGGAGACTTATGTTCCAAAGCCTAAAACCAAGGTTTATAAGGCTGTTGTTAAGGAAGTAAGTTCAGTCAAATCTGAACCAAGTATCAGTCCAAGAGGCTCTGTTGTATTACCTAATAGAAATCAGTTCTTTAAGACTGCAGGACCCAATCAAGTGTGGGTCCCAAAGACTGTCTAATCAAGTTGTCTTTTGCAGGGTGCCAGTGGAGTTGTTCGTGTTACCTGGGTGCTTGACAGTGGAGCGTCAATGCACATGACTGGCAATAAATCCCTGCTGGAGGACATAAGAGAAGGAGCTGGCCCTACAGTCAGTTTTGCTGATAATAGCAAAGGTCGTACTGTGGGATATGGCAAGTACAAAATTGGAAGGATCATCATAGAAGATATTGCAATAGTTGAAGGACTTCAACATAATCTCCTGAGTGTCAGTCAATTCTGTGACAAAGGATATTATGTTCATTTTGAAAAGGAGATATGTATCATTAAACATATCAAGGATAAGCGTCCTTCACTATGTGGCATAAGGAAAGGCAATATATTCGTAGCTGATTTGTCTTCAGGACCAGGAAACGAAGTTCACTGTTTCTACGCCAAAGCGTCTGCTGAAGATAGTTGGTTATGGCATAAGAAGCTCTCACATCTCAACTTCAAAACCATGAACTCTCTAGTCAAGAGAGATCTAGTGAGAGGGTTGCCTTCCCTGGAATTCTCAACTGATGATCTCTGTGAAGCTTGTCAGAAAGGAAAAGCGAAGAGAGCATCTCACAAAGGCAAAACCATCAATACCATTACAGATCCACTTCATTTGTTGCATATGGATTTGTTTGGCCCTGTGAATGTTGCATCCATTGATGGAGGAAGATATGCCTTGGTTATTGTGGATGATTTCTCAAAATTTACTTGGGTTTACTTCCTGGCTTCTAAGGATGAAACCCCGTTGACAGTGATTGATCATATAAAGTTAGTTGAATTGGATAAAGGTGTGCCAGTCAAAGCTGTAAGGTCAGACAATGGCACAGAATTCAAGAATCAAACTCTAATCAACTTCTACTCTGAAAAGGGAATTAGAAGGCAGTATTCAGCACCAAGGACTCCTCAGCAGAATGGAGTCGTCGAAAGAAAGAATCGTACACTGATTGAAGCTGCAAGAACTATGATTGCTGAATCAAAGCTTCCACTGTACTTTTGGGCTGAAGCTGTGTCTACTGCCTGCTATACCCAGAATAGAACTTTGATCAACAAGGATCATATGAAAACTCCATTTCATCTGTATAACAACAAGAAGCCTTATGTCAAACATCTTCATGTCTTTGGAGCAAAGTGTTATGTTCTCAAGGATGGTGAAGAGAACTTGAACAAGTTTGAGCCAAAGGCATCTGAAGCAATTTTTGTTGGTTATACAAATAATGCTTATAGAGTTTTTGTAATTGATACTCTGTCAGTGAAAGTTAGTGTCAATGTAACATTTGATGACACTAAACTACCAAGTTTACAATCTGCTGATCCATCTGAATCTCTGAAGTTTGACAACTATCCAGATTCTGATTCAGATGATGATGTGCCACCTGAGGTTGCAACAGGTGATGACAACAATGATAATGATCCAGGCAATGGTGGAGGAAATGGCAATAATGCTGGAGATTCCACTGATGCTAGTGGTGGATCATCAAGTCAACCTGGCAACAGCTCAGGGGGAGCTGGTGGATCAACTAGTCATACACATCACCCTAATGATAATACTGCTGAATCATCAAGGACACAACTTCCAAGGGAAAGGATTTGGAGCAGAGATCATCCCTTTGATCTGATTATTGGTGATCCTGATGTTGGTGTAAGGACTAGAAGTGCTACGACAAATGAATGTCTATTCTCTGGCTTTCTTTCACAATTAGAACCAAAGAAAGTAGATGAAGCACTTGCTGATCCTGATTGGGTTCTTGCCATGCAAGAAGAACTCAATCAATTTGAGAGACAAGAAGTCTGGGCCCTGGTTCCAAGACCAAAAGGAAAGTCTACAATTGGATCTAGATGGGTCTTCCGTAACAAGTTAGATGGTGATGGCATTGTTATAAGAAACAAAGCCAGACTGGTTGCAAAGGGTTATTCTCAGGAAGAAGGAATTGACTACGATGAAACCTATGCTCCAGTTGCTCGTCTTGAAGCCATCAGAATATTTCTTGCATTTGCTGCACACTCCAACTTCAAGGTTTATCAGATGGATGTGAAAAGTGCATTTCTGAATGGAAAGCTAGAAGAAGAAGTATATCTGGAACAACCCCCTGGCTTTGAAAATCCAGAATTTGCTGATTTTGTGTACTTCCTATTCAAAGCTGTCTATGGGCTTAAGCAATCACCAAGGACATGGTATGACACCCTCTCTGAATTTTTAATTGAAAATAAATTTACTAGAGGTGTCATAGACAAAACTCTCTTTTACAAATTGCATGAAAATGATATGATATTTGTTCAAATATATGTTGATGATATTATATTTGGTTCTACTAACGATAACTTGTGCAAGAGATTTGCTAAGTTAATGCAGAGTAATTATGAAATGAGTATGATGGGTGAGCTATCCTACTTTCTTGGTCTTCAAGTAAGCCAAAAGGAAGATGGAATCTTTATTTGCCAATCAAAGTATGTCAGAGATCTTCTAAGAAAGTTCAATCTAGAAGACTGTTCACCGGCAAAGACACCCATGGCCACTGCCACTAAGCTTGACCAGGATAAATCTGGTAAGAAAGTTGATATCTCAAGCTATCGAGGTATGATTGGCTCATTACTCTATCTCACTGCTAGTAGACCAGATATTATGTTTGCAACATGTTTGTGTGCTAGGTTTCAGGCTGATCCTAAAGAATCACATCTTATAGCCGTCAAAAGAATCTTTAGATATCTTAAGGGTACACCTGGTTTAGGTATTTGGTACCCTAAGAATACTGGTTTTGACTTAACCGGCTATACAGATTCTGATTATGCAGGTTGCAGGATTGACAGAAAGAGTACGTCTGGAAGTTGTCAATTTCTAGGACGTCGGTTGGTTTCCTGGTACAGCAAGAAGCAACACTCAGTGTCCACTTCTACTGCTGAAGCTGAGTACATAGCTGCTGGAAGTTGCTGTGCTCAGATTCTCTGGATCAGGAATCAATTAAATGATTATGGTATTTCTGTCGACAAAATTCCAATATTTTGTGACAACACCAGTGCCATAGCCATTTCAAACAATCCAGTGCAACACTCCAGGACCAAGCACATAGATATCAGGTATCATTTCATTCGAGAACATGTCATGAATGGTACTGTGGTGTTACATTTCGTACCCACAGCTGATCAGATTGCAGACATCTTCACTAAACCACTTGATGAATCCACTTTCTCTAAGTTGGTTTGTGAGCTAGGGATGTTAAATATGCCATGATTCTCTTTGTATATATTTTATATGTATTTTATAAATTATTATATATTTTTGTGAACCTTCAGTGTAATTATATCTATTTTATTAGATTTTATATAATTGTTTGTAAATTATCTGATAATTTTCTATGTAATTATGCATGTTCATATATGTCTCTATAATTTTCTAAGTGCTGCATACTCCCCTGTTATATTCTCTGTGCATTTAGATAATTATATGTATTTATTTTGTATTTTTCAAAATTAATTAAGCATAAATATTTGTTTTTAAGTTAATTCATTTTAATGAATTAAAGTTAAATTCATAAGTATTTATATTTAATTAAAGTTGAATTTTACAAAATATATGTGTAGTATATTATATATTATGTGTATTAGATTTTTGATTAAAAGTGCAAAAGGTTTTATTGCTTTTATATAATTATAAATCATAATATTGTTTTTAAATTCTGTGTTTAAAAGCTCGGTATGACTTTTTAAGATAAAGTCATACCGCGTTTAGCTTCTGTCGCACACTTCGCAGTGCGGCATGACTTTCTGAGAGAAAGTCATACCGCATTCTCACGTAACCCTCATGCTATCCTCGGTATGACATTGTTAAGAAATGTCATACCGAATTTCAGTCTAAGTCATACTCAAGATTTCGGTATGTCTTTTCTTGATAAAGTCATACCGACTTTCAATACTTCGTATGTCTTAACTGAATAATCTCATACCTACCCTTTTCTTCATCTTCCTCACGCATACATACACTGCCATTGCTTTTGTGCTCGATTTTTCAAGTTTTTGTGATAAACTTGCTGGTTACTGTTATATCAAGCTTAAAGCTTGCTGGTTACTTCGATTATTCAAGAAATCAAGTCGAATTGCTGCTGAAATTTGAAAATTTCGAAACCCTTCGAACCGAGTTAGACTGAGTCACCGAGTTTCATCGATTTTGACCGAGTCTGAACGATTCTTGACCGATTCTGTGATCCTGTGGCCGTGTAGTACCAGTTTTGTGCGATTTGTGGTGGTTTGTGCATACTGATTTCAAAACCCCTGTTTGTTGCTTTCGAAAATTAGGGTTTTGAGAAGCCAATTGGGAATTTTTGAAGTTAGTGGGTGCTAAGACATTGTTTGGAGATTATTTTGAGCCATTTTAAGATTAATTAAGTTGTAATTCGAATTTAATCAATTAATTCGAATTATTAATTAATTAATTGATTGATTTGTTAATTATTAATTGAAATTTGTGAGAAATTTGAAAATTATTATTTTTATTTGAAAAATTTCTCACTTAATTCAATTTTTAATTTTAAAAATGGCCGGTCGCTTTGTAATTGAGGAGACGAACTTGAATGGATTCTTCGACCCCGAGGCAAGTTTGGCACGTTTTAGGCCGTGGGTCCGTTTTCTGAATAGTCAGTCGCTCGTCAGCACTGCTATTACAGCCTCTGCAGAACTCCAAATTCAACCGATACAGGATTTCTACTCTTCAGCATTAAATACTACGTTGTTGGATAATTATCGAATGTCTGGTGAAGTACATAGAGGACGTACCATTCATATCAACTCTGACGATGTGAATAGGATACTGGGATTTCCGAGGGAGAATTTTGCTGAGCTACCTACTGAAACTGAGATCACCCAATTCTTTCAGACTATATTATATCAGGGTGAAATAAATTTGCCTCGGATGTTGAAAAGCAATCTGAAGCCCGAGTGGGATCTTTTCTTCGACACTTTGGCTAAAGTGTTTGCCCCTACCAGTCGCAAGAACTTCAACGTTATAACTTCCTTGCTTCAGAAGATTGGATTCTGCATTGCTTTTAATCGACCGATCAACTTTGGTAAGCTTTTACTCCAATCCATTCTTACCAAGTTGGGACCACTGAGAAACAGATCTGTTGAGCAGAATGCCAAAGTCTCTTGCTTTTATCCAAGGTTTATTATGCTGTTTCTGAATGACAAATTGACTGACGCTGAGAAGGAACACTACTCTAATTCTCCTGTGGCACCAGTTCCTCGTGCCTGTTCCAAGTTGATGACTCAGTTGGACAACAAGAATAAATTTGCCAGTGTTCCATTAATCACCACTCCTCACATGCTCCAAATGTTCAATGCTCCTCTTCAACCATATCAACTTCAAGTGGCTCCTCCACCTCAACAGCAACAGCAACCTCAAGAACCTCAACCCCTGCAGATTCAACAACCTACACAACACCATCAACAACAACTTCAACAACAACAACAACAGCAGCATTCACCTCAACAATCCCAAGAAGCACAATCTTCACACCATTCATCCAACCAATCATCATATCACTCCCCTATCCATCAACAACAACAATCTAACCCTTCATTTGAAGATCAAAATTTGGATTATGATCTCTTCGAGCATCAACCATCTTCATCTGAACCTCTCCCACACCAAACACAATCCCAAATCATCCCACAAACACAATCTACCTCACAACCCCTACCCTCTGACTCTCCTATCAATCCAGAGCTGCAGTCCTTCCGTCAGGACCTACAGGTAGCTCAGGTACTTTCTAACTTATCATCTAATTTTAATGTTGATACGTCAGATTATGGTTGTGATTTTGTTTGTAACCTTGATTTTGTTCTCCAGCCTACCAGCAATGAACCTGACAACACACAGGTTCATAACCTAGCTGAAGATTCTCTTCAACAAACTCTCGTTTCTCCAAACACATCAACCAACACTTCAATGCAACCTGTTCGTAAAGTTGCGAGGAAACGGAGTTCGAGTAGTTTAATGAATAAACCCACAGCTCTGTCTCCCTCAAAGAAGCAAAGGGTGGAAACCTTGGAGACAACTGTAGCCTCATCTGTGCCTTCCCAACAAGGCTCAGATTTTGAAATGGCAGATAAACAGTCTCTGGACCCATTCTCTCTACAGGATGTGGCATTGAAATTGACCGTCCGGCCGCGGTAACTTGTCCAGAGTCAAGCACTGCGCTAGCACTCCGCTAGTTGCCAGCCCAAACAGATACACAGGTTACTATGTTATACTGAGTGCACAGATTTCAAAATCAATGTATTTATATATGAAAACTTTGCGTGATCACCCTTTCTTTTCTTATCAGGCGGAACTTGGCAGCTGCAAGTGAATCTGCCCTCACAGGCGTCCTGAGGACAATTTGTTCCTCCACTACCTTTGAACCATCTCAGGGGACAGTGGTAGTATAGACAGGTAGCAAGCAGGAAGAGTGACTGAAAAGAGTGATGTAAGGCAAACACAGAGCGAGTACACATGCACGTGAGGCTAGTGAAACAGCTTTGAGTGTACGTGAGGGTGAGTGCACACACTAACCCTGCTCTGTTTGAGGAACAAATGGCAAAGCTAAGAGCTGAGCTTGCCAGAATGATTGTTGAGAACGAGAAGCTCAAGGGTGCACAGTTGGTCACCCTGCACAGAAAACTGAGGAGAGGCATCCAGTTCTTACAAGGGATGAGCTTAAAGCGGAAATCCAATGACTTTGCTGTTGAAATGAGGTCTAATCATGAGCTTTACATGTCCAAATTTGAGACCATCGACAAAAGTTAGATCAACTCCTCAGAAACTCCAACAAGTCTGATGATCAACCCTCCGGAGAGGATCCCTCAACTAAGGGGGAGAATAGAGACAAAGGTGACAGGGATGATAGAGGCAATAGCTCAAATCAAAGCAACAAAGATAATACCACTTCTGGATCTGCCCCTGACAAAGAAACTCATAAGTCTAAAGGCAAAGAACCGTTACATCAGTCCGACAATGTTTTCAATTCTGATAGTTATGATGACTATCCACAGGATATGGATGATGATGACATCTTCGATGCTACCTATCGTCAAGCAGAAGAAGAAGGTAAATTTGATGAGGGTTATTTGTTTCAGGATGAAGAACCTGTTGACCTAGAACATGAGGAGAATGTCCGGAAGTTCAAAGCTGAAAATGAAGCTAGGAAGCGTAAGCTTCGTGATTTCCAAAAACTTCTAGAGGACAAGTTGATCACAGAAGAACAAATCAAGATCGAGAAACAGAAAATCTATGATGCTGCAATCAAGCAGAAGAATCTTGATATAAGGAGGAAAGAAGGAAAAAGCTGGGACATTGCAAGAAGAATCATTAATGGACCTCAAAGGGAGCCTTTCGACGACAATAAGTTCTTATCTCTGATCTATGATCTTAGAGAGGTAAACCCTGACGAGGATGTCTTTTATGCATGCCTTTGCTTTGGAATTAATTATGTGACTGTGGGGGTCAACAACTTGCTAGAGCAATGGGAGCTAATTGTCTATACACAGAGGAATGGTTCTTTCAGACTATCTGTCGAATCTCTGAAATCATTCTCTGTATCTGAGCTCTGGGTGCTTCGGATAAGGTAAAGCGCAGCTCCAACCTGAATGAACTTCTTCGTGACAAACTGCTGGAACAAGCTGTATTCAACAGTCCTCAGGTTGTCAGGAATCCTTACTGTGTTAAGTTCGTTCACAAGGAGATCTTCAGCACTGTCTATCTCAACGAAGAAGCCTTGCCAAAGTATCCAGCTAAACAACTTGCTCTTGCCTCCACTCTTTTAAGAACCAAGGGCTTTGCTTCTAAAGCTAAGTCTGATGCTGATGATGTGATTCTTGCTTACTGCACTCGAAAGAATGTTGCTCAATACTTTCGAAGGATGAAAAATGTTACAAAATCTCAGCCATCAGACTTCCGCGAAGACCCTGTGGATTTGGAAGTGCTACATCAACTGGCTCTGGCAAAGGAACGAAAGAAGCGTGGTGAATCCACTACATCTGAAGTGCCAACCAGGGAAGAACCATCAACTCCTATCCTTCACACTTCTGATATCGAAGAAGGAGAAGTTGATCTTTAGATTCATTAGGGATTTGTAATATATGTTCAATAAGAACATCCTTTTGTAATCTAATGTAATCTTTTGAATTCTGGTGAATGTTTAATGAAATACCAGAAACTTTTTGCTATTTACAATTCATGTTTAATCCTTTGTCTTATCAGTTAGTTGAGTTATCCTCTCGATAATTTGCATGTTATATTAACAAACAAATAGGGGGAGATTGAAAGGCATATGTTTAGCCTATTTGTAATTAAAGAGGTACCAACTCAACTCTGATAAGAAAGCAAGGTAAATAGCAAGTACTGTTGAAGGAATCCGTACGAAGAACGTCAAGTGATTTATTGAAATTATATGTCTGAAGAATTTCAGGATGCTGCTGCACACCACTGGAAGAAGTTCATTATATGTTCAAGCCTCAGTGTACAAATAATCTTTTGTAGCACGTCCAGAAGTTCAGAAGGTATAAAGTTTTAATACTTTATTTATTCAGAAGATTCCATACTATTGTTACTAATGAAGAAGAACTACGAAGACAAAGAATCGACGAACAAGCCACGTCTCAAATGTTTATTTGATAAAGAATATTTAATTCAGCTAGATACAGATGAACCAGACAGTACGTTTGTGTGTCAGCTACTCAGATTAAGTGTTCTGCATCAACTATAAGTGGCCGTTCAATCAAGACAAAGATCTACAAAGTTTAATCAAAAAGTCCTGGGAGAAGTCTCTCAACTTTAAGAATATTCATGAAGATATAACTTGGTTGGTATTAAGGATTTATTTAATTATCACCACTGTATTTACAAAATATAATTAAATGGGGGGTTGAATAGTGAAAATTTATAAAATATTATTAACAGGATGCACCATATCTAGGGGATAGCAATCAGGAAGTCCCAACGATAAACTCACCTTAATCAGGAAGATCCTCGCCAATTCTTCGAAAGGAATTGCGTTCTAAATCTAAAGAATTTATTATAATTAATATAATTAAGTAGTAATTATCTAATATCTAATTATTTATGATAAGTATTTAAAAAAAAACCAATACCTTTAAAAAAATTAATTAAATTAAACGAAACTGGTTTTAAAGGTTGAAAATGAATGGTCGGTATGACATTCCTTTCTTCAGAAAAGTCATACCGTGTCCTTCTTTATGGCTTGTTAGGTCATGACTTAAACAAGTCATACTGGTGAAGGTGTGGGCAAGGTTTTAACAGGCGCAGTTGAACGTTCTAAATTCTTTCTAAAGAAAGTCATACCGTGTCCTTTGGCTCTGACTCAGCCATCATGACTTCATCAAGTCATTACCGTTGTGATAAGCAGTATGATGACAAAATTCTTTTAATGTCCACAAACTTTGTGAATCCAATGACTTATTAAGTCATACCCTTTGCAAACTCCTATGTCTTATAAGGTCATAACCTACCATATCCCCCATCTATGACTTTAGCAGTTTTTGTCATGCAAATGACCCGTTGAAAAAGCCAAGGAAATAAGTCATTAACCGTTTGTACGC